>NW_026596147.1:4388277-4448913 GCF_907164565.1 Psammomys obesus
CAATAGAGTTTAATTAATTACATCAACATCACTCACACACTCACGTGTAGGCAGACATGTTGGTCACATGTGGCCAGCACTAAACAGACTTCATGTGTTTCCTGTCTTGTTTGGTTTTATTTTTGGTTGTTTTGTCTTAAAAGAGAGAAAGAACGTGAAGTTGGGTGGGTTCAAAAAATGGGATGGATGTGGCTCTTGCCACTGCAACTCTTGTTGCAGTGTGGAAAAGAATGTAATAACAATTTCAAAAAATAATAAAAAGATAGAAGAGTCAATGAAGCACTCAAGCAGGTCACCAAGAGCCCAGATATTAGAATCCTAACAGGAAATAAACATGCTCCCAACCTTTACCCTCATTGACCCATGAATTCAACTGCTCTTAGATTGAAGTTTTCTCAGTTATCAGCTAGCCTACTGTCAAAACATTTACCACTTTGCTTTTCCTTTTTTAAAAAAAATTTTTATTAATTTCACTTTATTCACTTTGTATCCCCCCTGTGGTTCCCTCCCTCCTCCCATCCCAATCCCTCCCTTCCTCTACCCTCTGCCTGCATGCCCCTCCCCAAGTCCACTGATAGGGGAGGACTTCTTTTCCTTCCTTCTGATCTTAGTCAATTAGGTCTCATCAGGAGTGGCTGCATTGTCTTCTTCTGTGGCCTGGTAAGGCTGCTTCCCCCTCAGGGGGAGGTAATTAAAGAGCACATTAATCAGTTCATGTCAGAGACAGTCCTTGTTCCTATTACAATGGAACCCACTTGGATACTGAACTGCCATCGGCTACATCTGTGCAGGGGTCTTAGGTTATCTCCATGCATAGTCCTTGGTTGGAATAGCAGTCTCAGGAAAGACCTCTGTGCTCAGATTTTTTTGGTTCTGTTGCTCCTTTGGGCAGAGTACAGGGAATCTTATGAAAGAAGTGGGAAATAGTAATATCTGGAGAGTTCTTCTTTTCCTTCCTCCTAATCCTAGTCAATTAAGTTTCAAAGGGAGTGGCTGCATTATCTTCTTCTGTGGCCTGGTAATGTTGCTTCCCCCGCAGGAAGAGGTAATTAAAGAGCAGGCCAATCAGTTCATGTCAGAGACAGTCCCTGTTCTTATTACTATGGAGCCCACTACCCACTAGGATACTGAACTGCCATGGGCTACAACTGTGAAGGGGTCTTAGGTTATCTCCATGCATAGTCCTTGGTTGGAGTATAAGTCTCAGGGAAGACCCCTGCGCTCAGATTTTTTAGTTCTGTTGCTCTCCTTGTGGAATTTCTGTCCTCTCCAGATCTTACTATTTCCTGCTTCTTTCATAAGATTCCCTGAATTCTGCCCTAAGTTCGGCCATAAGTCTCAGTATCTGCTTTGATAGTCTGCAGGGCAGAGCCTTTAAAATGTCTTCTGTGTCAGGCTACTGACTTGTTCCCTCTTTTCTCCTTCTTCTGATGTCCATCCTTTTTGCCTTTCTGGATAGGGATTGAGCATTTTAGCAAGAGTCCTCCCTCTTGATGAGTTTCTTTAGGTGTACAGATTTTAGTAGGGTTATCCCATATTATATGTCTATATGAGTGAGTATATGGCATGGGCATCTTTCTGCTTCTGGGATAGCTCACTCAGGATGATCTTTTCCAGATCTCACCATTTACCTGCAAATGTCATAATTTCCTTGTTTTTTATTGCTAAGTAATATTTCATTGTGTAGATGTACCACAATTTGTGCATCCATTCCTCCACTGAGGGGCATCTGAGCTGTTTTCAGCTTTTGGCTATTACAAATAAGGCTGCTACAAACCTGGTTGAACAAATGTCATTATTGTATACTTGAGCATCTTTTGGATATATGCCTAGGAGTGGTATAGTTGGATCTTGACCCTATGCTTTTATCCACCTTTCCTTTTATAAATTGATTGCATGAATTAATTTTAACAACAGTTGTATAAACAATGTATCTACATGTGCAGGTGCTCAATGTCTCTGGGGTACTCTATTCTGAGAAAGAGAAACAAATGGCAGATACTTGGTACCTTACAGTGAAATTATTTTCAATAATTTGAAGTGCTTTGAGTATTTCTTATTAATGCCAACACTAAATAAAAAGGAATAATGATTATAATATGAACACAGGGCTGGAGAGATGCTCAGAGGTTAAGAGCACTGGATGCTCTTCCAGAGGTCCTGAGTCAATTCCCAGCACCCACATGGCCATTCACATCCACCTACAGGGAGATCTGGTGCCCTCTTCTGCCTATAGGCATATATGCAGGCAGAACATGTTATACATAATAAAAATTTCGAAAAAAAATATGAACAAAACCCAGAGCTCAGCTAATTTTAGAGTGTATGAAAAAAACACAAGTTAGGAAATGAGATGTATTCACACTGGAAATACTGAAGCCTATGAGGAGATAGAAGTGAGAATTACTCACATGAAAGAAGAAACCAAATAACATTGTTAAAGGGATAGAGGAACCATTGGGAAGAACCTCACCAGTTGCCAGATTCTGTGAAATGGGAGGCTCCTGTTGCTAAGCACATGAATCTAGAACTTGCTCCACAAGAGACAAATAAAGGATTTATATTCTCTTGTGAATTCTCAAGCAAACATCTCTGTTTCTAAGGTGAGTTAGAAAAATACTTTTGTAAGCAAGACCAGCACAAGAACATGAGCATCACATCATCTGAGGGTAAGTCTTTAGAGGATTCAGTAAAGCACAGAAGCACAAATAATTAGAAAGTGAACACCTACATCCCTCACCTCCTTGCCAATTCTGCACATTTGAGGATGGCATTTATTTTACTTAAATATTTCCACTCTCTCCTAATTTATTATGGTGGCTCTAAAGATGTAGTGTGATTCACTAGATCCTATATGATTAGAGAATTTGTGTGGTAAATGAATTTGATGAGGTTGTTGGAAGAAAAAGGTAAGGTAAAAGCTGATCTCTGAGAACCAACATGAAATCTAGGTTGTTATAGTTGTACCAAATTTTGGAAGAAATATATTTTTTTCTGAAGTTCTAGATACTACAATTCTTGTGTGCAGTAAAGAACAACTGAATTTGCTGAATTATTTTTTTAAGTTTCATTTGTGTGTGTGTGTGTTTTAGAAAACACTTTCTTTAAAAAAAAATTTCCCCTTTTTTCAAATGCCTCAGTGCAGAAGCAAGCTCCTCAGGAAGATGATGAACTTTCCAGGGTTTTGGAGTTGTATCGAAGTCTAACCCAGGGCACATCCAATACATTTTGGTTAATTCAGAAAATACTGTTCAGCCTGAATGCAGTTGTTCTGTCTCCAAGACTTAATTTCATTTTGACTGAGCTGAATAGAGCTGTTGTCAGATCTTTGCAAACGTCCTGTAATGCACAGCCCTTTCAGCCTTCGTGTTTCAGGATTTCAAACCAGTTATGGTATTTTATCTAAGTTGTATAATAATTTAAGCCAATTTTTCCGACTTTACTTTCTTGTAAGTTCATCATTCTGCCTGAGTCTTCTCTTATGAAGCATTTAAACTTGCTCCTCTCACCTGCGTTGACACAAAGACAATCTGTTTCCAAGATTTAGGTTTTTAAACAATAGTCACAGGATGCTCTGTGCTGTCTTCTGTACACCACAGTTCCCCTCCCATTTGGCAGAGAAGCCAGGGACTCCAGCCAAGGACCACTCAGGGAGATGACCTGGAATCCCTGCACAGAGGTGGCCTATGGCAGTTTAGGATCCAAGTAGGCTCCATTGTAATGGGGACAAGTACTGTCTCTGACAGAAACAGATTGGCCTGCTCTTTGATCAGTTCACCCTTAGGGAGGAACAAGCCTTACCAGGTCACAGAAGAAGACATTGCAGCCACTCATGATGAGACCTGATAGACTAGGATCAGAAGGAATAGGAGGAGGACCTCCCTTATTAGTGGACTGGAAGAAGAGCATGGATGGGAAAGAGGGACAGTGGAATTGGGAGGGGAGGAGAAAGGGAGGTACAGGGGGATACAAAGTGAGTAAACTAATTAATTAAAATAAAAATAATTAAATAAAAAGAGAAAATACACCCACATAGTGGCAAGTGTATACACACAAACACACACTGCATGCACAAATAAGTAAATAATAATACACTGAAATGTTTTTTAAAAGTTCTTCCTTGCCTAGACCTGCATTTGCTAACTGCAGGACACAGCCTGCTGCTGTCTCTCAGGCTACAAAGTGTGTGAACCAGGTGGATGGATATTGCAACTGGAAACCGACAGGCAGCTAAGGAAGGATGGAGGCTGTGTTTTTTTCCTTTAAGCTTTACTTTTAACATATCCACTACTGTAGTTTTAATCATTAATTCTGATATACTCTTCTTGATTCAATCCCAGCACTGCTGGATTCTTAATGAATAATTCTTTTCTTTACATCAGAAATATACACTCTATAATGATTACCAAATCTAAATCAAAGTAATTTTTGGTAATCACCAGCATGTCAGACTTTAATCACAGTTTTATTTTATTATCCTTAAAATTTTTTTACAATGATTTTTTAATTAATTAATTAATTATTATATTTATTCACTTTGTACCCTGGCTGTAACCCCCTGATCTCTTCACATCTAACCCTCTCTCTTCCCCTCAATGCCCCTCTTGTAGTCCACTAATAGGGGAGGACCTCCTCCTCCTCCTCTCTGGCCCTGGCTCCTATCACTCTATATGTTCCTGCATCTTGTTCCTTAATAATGTTTTCAAAATATTGATACACTAAAGATACCAGACAAGAGAGATAGCTCATTTGGTAAAGTGAATGTTATAAAGCATACAGACATGAGAATGAATTCCTGAAACCTCCATTAAATGCTTTGTTGGTGACCAGTTGTAGCAATGCCAGCAATGAGAAGACAGAAATGTGCAGATTGCTAAGGCTTGCTGGTAAGTCATTCTTCCCTCTTTAGAAAGTAGCATGTCAGTGACCAACTCTGGGTCAAGAACCAAGGTGGATGATGACCTAGGAATTATATCCAACACTAATGCTAGGCTTCTATTAACACACACACACACACACACACACACACTAACACAAATACACACAGACATACATACTCACACACATGCTTACACACATACAAACACACCAAGAATTAGTAACATACCAAACTTTAGAAGTGATTGCACAAACAAGGTGTAGAGCTCCTGAACACTCAGTAGCCAGGATGAATTGTGACCTTTACACGTATATCAATATTCACACAAGGTTCATGTTCACACTGTTGTGCACACTCACAACCATATTAAAAACAAACTATAAAAAATACAAATGAGAATAAGTTTCAGCCTGAGAAAAGTTTCTGCCTCCCACCACAATGACAAAATGAGGACAGAAAGGAACACACAAATGTACTCAGATGCAGGACACTGTTTGAGGAGAGTTACAATTTAAATCACTACATATATGAACACAATGACAACCTTAAATTTCAGCTATCTACAGTTATATCTACAGGTGCTGTTGAAGAAAGAAAAAATTAGAATATTCAGAAACTGTGAGCATGACATCAATTGAATTAAAAATTAAAAATTAGTATCTTATTAAGAACTCTGAGTGTTTTAGAAATATATTTATATAAGGACAAAGTATACTCTACCACAAATTTAAAAAAAAAAAGAAAGCACATTGTTAAAACAGCATGGAACAAAGACTAATTGCTTTTAGCCTGTTCTCTGCATTTATCTCCGGTAACCTGACTTGATCATGATTTACCTATACCTATGAGTGACTTTCTTACCTCTGTTTCTCTCAGTCCTGATGCTCTGATGAATCACCTCTGTCAGAAGACACACCATCAAAGGCCCGTGCTGCATGCAACCATACAGACCAAGCACTAGGAGAGAAAGGACTTCTCAAGCTCTCCCTTTTGCTCTCTGACAAGACATGGGGACTGTGGATAAGGCCCTGGTCCATAAGAGGATCATGTTCTGGCTGTGGAAGGTGCTCTTCCTCTCCACATGGTCAACAACTGGACATGCTAAATACAGTAGCCCTATAGAAGTAGTGATACCTTTCAGGGTCACTGATTCTATGAGACACAATAATTCTCCAGGCTGGCTCTCCTACAGCCTGTACTTTGGAGCAGAGAGGCATATTATCACCATGAAACCAAAGGAAAACTTGATATCTAGAAACTTCTTACTCTTAACCTACAGTGACCAAGGTGATATCCTTTCAGAACAGCCTTTTGTGCGGGATGACTGCTACTACCATGGCTATGTGGACGAAGATCCAGAATCCATAGTTGCTCTTACAACCTGTTTGGGAAGTTTCCAAGGCATACTAGAGATAAATGGCACAGTTTATGAAATCATGCCCAAGAGCTCAACTTCCACATTTGAACATCTGGCTTATAAAATGGGTAGTGAGGAGTCAGAATCAATTCCCATGCGATGTGGGTTATCAGAAGAGGAAATAACACGACAAATGAATCTTCGAGACAGCAGTGACTCCACGTATTTCCAAAGCCAATATGGGGATTGGTGGGTACACCACAAGTATCTTGAATATTTTGTGATAATAGATCACAAACGATATGTTCATAGAAAAGGAAATACCACACAATGTCTTCAAGATATTTTGCAAATGGTCAATGGAATAAATGGTTATTATCTTCAAATAGACACTGAAGTGGTTTTAACCACACTTGAAGTGTGGAATGAAAAAAATCATGTCGATGTAGAAAGACATATTTCTAAAGTCCTAGGTGATTTTTGTGTTTGGAAGAAAAGAAACATTGGCAATCAAATTAGACATGATATCATCCATCTTTTTGCCCTGCAAGGATATGGAATGTACTTAGGGCTAGCCTTTGTAGGTACAGTTTGTACACCTGATAATTGTGCAGTTATGAGTTTCCTTTCTGATTCGATGTCACACATGGCCTCCGTTATAGCACATGAAATGGGTCACAATTTGGGTATGGGTCATGATGAGAAAGAATGCACTTGTGGGAGAAAGAGCTGCATAATGGCCGCATACCTGTCTGGTTCCGATAGATTCAGCAACTGTAGTTATAATGAAATGTTTACAACTATTGGGAGACGATCCTGTTTATACAATATTCCGGATTTACTAGTAATCGAAAAAAACCAAACCTGTGGGAATAAGCTGGTTGAGGAAGGAGAGCAGTGTGATTGTGGAACCTCTGAGTCATGTCAAAATGATCCATGTTGTAGCGATGACTGTGTTTTTAAACCTGGTGCACAATGTGCTTTTGGGCTTTGCTGCAAAAGCTGCAAGTTCATTCCAACAGGCACAGTGTGTAGAAAAGTGAAAAATGAATGTGACCTGCCAGAGTGGTGCAATGGAACTTCAGCTGCGTGTCCAGATGACGTGTACCTAGAGGATGGAAGCCCTTGCAGAAATGGTGGCTATTGCTATAAAGATGCATGCCATAATCGTCAGGTACAGTGTCAGAAGATTTTTGGCAAGGGAGCCAGGAGTGCAGATGAAAGATGCTACATGGAAATGAACAAACGGGGTGACCGTTTTGGTAACTGTGGTAACAATAGCTATACCTACATAGGATGCAATAGCACTGATGTATTGTGTGGAAGGATCCAGTGTGAAAATGTGACAGAGCTTCCTCCTAGGAGAAATCATGAAACATTGCATTGGGTTCATTTCAATAATTCCACCTGCTGGTCCTTGGACTATCATTTTGGAATAAGCATAGCTGACCCTGGAGCAGTGGCAGATGGAACAGCTTGTGGTAAAGGCCGTATATGCATTGACAGGAAGTGTGTCGATAAGTCCATTCTGTTAGGTAACTGTTCAGAAAGATTATGCAATAAGAAAGGTGTCTGCAACAGTAAACACCACTGCCATTGTGATCCTCGGTGGAAACCACCATACTGTCTACGAGGTGGCTTTGGAGGTAGTATAGACAGTGGACCACCTCCAGGAAAACATCCTAATTGGGCACCATTTGTGCTGGTTTTTCTTTTTCTTTTTCTGATTGTGATAGCTGTTGTAATTACCGTACTTAAGAAGATGAGATAATACTTAAAACTGAAGAGACCAGCAGCACCAGAACCAGCATCTGGTGCTAAAATTGCACCTCAAATACAAAACCTCAGACTTGAATCTTTAATGCAAAGGAGATTGCAAAGGTAAAAAGAGAACAAAAAAAAATAATTAAAAATTTATCCTACAAAAATTCTTTCATGTATAAATGTGTGGACTATTTATTTATTCACTTTACATCCCAGTCAGAGCCCCTCCCTCCTCTCTTCCCTGTGTCTTCCTGGTGTTCCTCCTCTACTCCCCCTCAGAAAAGGGGAGTTCTCCCACCTACTCTCCCAGCACATCAAGTTATATCAAGACTGAATGCATCCTCCACTATGGTGACCTGGCTTGGCAGCCCCGCCAGGGGCAAGTGATCTAAAAGCATGCAACAGAGTCCTTGTTTCAGAGACAGCCCCCATTCTCCTTAATATGGAACTCACATGAAGACCAAGCTGTCCATTGTGTACATATCTGTAGGGGGCCTATGGCAAATCCAAATATAGTCCTTTGTTGGTGTTTCAGTATCCACAAGCACACATAGGCTCAGGTTACTTGGCTCTGTTGGTCTTCTTGTGGAGCTCCTGTTGCCTCCTGGTCCTTCTATCCTGCCTTCCACTCTTCCACAAGGCTCCCTGTGCTACACCAATTGTTTGGCAGTGAAGCTCATAATCAGTTTCAATCTGTTGCTGGGTGGGGCCTTTCAGAGGACAGATATGTTAGGCTCTTGTCGGCAAGCTTAACAGAGGGTTGTTAATAGTGTCAGGGGTTGGCGCTCTCCCATGGTGTAGCCAGGCATTGGTGGACATTACCCCAGTCTCTGCTCCTTCTTTATCCCTGAACTTATTGTAGGCAGGGTAAATTTTGGGTCATAGTTTTTGTGGGTGGTTTGGTATTCTCCATCCTCTACTAGGAGTCTTAGCTGGTTTGAAGATGACCTCTTCATTCTCCATGTCCCTCACTAGTAAAGGTCTCCAATAGAGTCACCCCCATATCCTCCAAGGTGCCTATCCTGCTGTAGGTCTCAGAGATGCCCCAGGCCACAGTTTCTCTTGTCCCTGCACGCCCTCTGTCCTCCTTCCCCCTCCCTCCATCAAATCCCCACCTTCGTGGAGTGTGTGTGTGTGTGTGTGTGTGTGTGTGTGTGTAAAATTCTAGTCCAGAAGTTCTTAAGACCTCCCTTGTTTGATTATCTAGAGGTTTATATTATTTGTGGCTATTTTGAAGGTTATTGCTTACCTACTTTCTTTCTCAGCCCTTCATCTTTTGTATACAAAAGGACTACTGATTTTTTTGAGTTAATTTTGTATCTTGCCATTTTGATGAAGGTGTTTATCAGCTTTAGGAGTTCCATGGTAGAATTTATGGGGTCACTCATATATACTACCATATCTTCTGATAATAGTGATACTTAGAATTCTTATGTTCTGAGTTGTATTCCTTTGATATCCTTTAGTTGTCTCAATGCTCTAGCTAGGACTTCCAGTACTATATTGAAGATATACTGAGAGAATAATTATCTGTGCCTTATCGGAGATTTCAACATGATTGGTATAATATTCTCTCCATTCAGTTTGATGTTGGCTATAGGCTTGTTGTATATTGCCTTTACTATGTTTATGTATGTGATTCCAGGCTCCAAAGTACAAAAAATATTTTCAAGAAAATCATAAGTGAAAATTTCCTCAACCTTAAGAAAAAGATGCCTTTAAAAAAAGGCTTACAGAACACCAAATAGACTAGACCAGAAAAGAAATTCTTCCAACCACATAATAATCAAAACACTAAATCTGCAAAACAAAAATAATATTAAGAGTGACGGGGGGGGGGGGGGGGAAGGCCAAGTATCATATCCAGACAGACCTATAAGAATCACCCAGATCCTAGTCTATTAGGTCTCATCAGGAGTGGCTGTATTGTCTTGCTCTGTGGCTAGGTAAGGCTGCCCCCCCCTCAGGGGGAAGTGATCAAAGAGCAGGCCCAACAGTTCATGTCAGAGTCAGTCCATGTTCCCATTACTATTGAACTCACTTGGAGACTGAACTGCCATGGGCTACATCTGTGCAGGAGTTTTAGGTTATCTCTATGCATGGTACTTGGTTGGAGTATCAGTCTCAGGGAAGACCCCTGTGCTTAGATATTTTTGGTTCTGTTGCTCTCCTTGTGGAGCTTCTGTCATCTCCAAATCTTACTATTTCCCACTTCTTTCATAAGATTCCCTGAATTCTGCCCAAAGGTTGGCCATAAGTCTCAGCATCTGCTTTGATACACTGCAGGGTAGAGACTTTCAGAGGCCCTTTCTGGAAGGCTCCTAACTTGTTTCCTGTTCTCTCCTTCTTCTGATGTCCATTCTCTTTGCCTTTCTGAAGGGGAATTGAGCATTTTCGCCAGAGTCCTCCTTCTTGATTAGTTTCCTTACATGTACACATTTTAGTAGGTTTATCTTATATTATATATCTATATGAGTAAGTATACACCATGTGTGTCTTTCTGCTTCTGGGATAGCTCACTCAGGATGATCTTTTCCAGTTCCCACCATTTACCTGCAAATTTCAAGATTTCCTTGTTTATTATTGCTGAGTAGTATTCCATTGTGTAGATATACCACAATTTCTGTATCCATTCCTCAGTTGGATCAGAAGAAAGAAAAATAAGACTTCCCTATCAGTGAACTTGGGAAGGGACATGTGTAGAGAAGGCAGAGTAAAATAGGGATTGGGAGGACAGAAGGGAGGGAGCTACAGGGGGGATAAAAATTGAATAAAGTGTAATTAATATAATATTTTAAAAATATTCATTAAAATTATTGTTGCAATACAAAAAAAAAAAAAAAGAATCACACCAGACTTCATAAAAGAGACTATGTAAGCCAGAAAGGCCTGGAGAGATGTGGTGCAGAGAATAAGAGATCACAAATACCAACCCAGACCATTAAACCAAGCAAAATGTTCAGTCGACGTAGATGGATAAAAACAAAATATTCCATGACATTAGTAAATTTAAACAATATCTACATAGCAACCCAATCCTATAGAAGATACTAGAAAGAAAACTCCAACCCAACAAGATCAACTACACATAAGAAAACACTGGATAAAGATACATTCACAACAAAAAAAGCAAGAGAAAACAATCACAATCACCACCGATTCCACAATAAAACTAACTAACAATAATTGGTAACGAAAATCTATCTACATCATTCAGGAGGAGTAGACAGCTGAAAATAATCAAACTCAGAGCTGAAATCAATAGATTAGAAACAAAGAGAACAATTCAAAAAAATCAATGAAACCAAGAGATGATTATTTAAGCAAAATCAAGAAGTTAGAAAAATTAACTAAATGACAGAAATACACTATACAAAACAGCAAAATCAGAACAGAAAAGGGGAACATATCGACAAACACTAAGGAAACCAAAGAATCATTAGGTAAGTCCTGCTTCAAAAGCCTATATTCAACAAAATTTGAAAATCTAAAGGAAATGGATAATTTTCTTGATATATTCCATTTACCAAAGTGGAACCAAGATCAGGTAAATAAATTAAATAGTCTTATATTCCCTAAGAAAATAGAAGCAGTCATTGGAGGCCTCCAATTCAAAATACAAAACCCAGGGCCAAATGTTTTCAGCTCAGAATTCTACCAGACTTTCAAAGAAGAGCTAATACCAACACTCTTCAAACTATTCCACAAAAGAGAAACAGAGTGAACATCATGAACCTCGTTCTATGAAACCGCAGTCACCTTGATGCCTGTACTATATGAAGACCCAACAAAGAAAGAGAATTTCAGACCAATTTCTCTTATGAACATTGGCACAAAAATGTTCAATTAAATACTCACAACCGAATCCAAGAACACATCAAAGTTATCATCTACGATGAAAAAATAGGCTTTATGCCAGGCATGCAGAGATGGTTGAGTATACAGAAATCTATTAATGTAATCTACCATATAAACAAACTGAAAAAAAAATCATTTCCTTAGATGCTGAAAAAGCATTTGACAAAATCTAACACCCGTTCATGAATCTTTCTGATTCTGAGTTATCTCACTCAGGATGATCTTTTCTCATTCCGACCATTTGCCTGCAAATTTCATGACTTCCTTTTTTTAATAGCTGAGTAGTATTCCATCTTGTAAATGTACCACAATTTCTGCATCTCTTCTTCAGTTGAGGGACATGTAGGTTGTTTCCAGATTCTGCCTATTATGAATAATGCTGCTATGATCATAGTTGAGCAAATGTCCTTATATGGTTTAGCATCTTCCACATATATGCCCAAGAGTGGTATAGCTAAATGCTTTTTTTTTTCTTTTTTTTTTTTTTACACTATATTCACTTTGTATCCTCCCCCATGGTTCCCCTCACTCCTCCCATTCCCATCCCTCCCTTCCTCCACCCTCTGCATGCATGCGCCTCCCTAAGTCCACTGATAGAAGAGGACTTCTTTTTCTTCCTTCTGATGCTAGTCAATTAGGTCTCATCAGGAGTGGCTGCATTATCTTCTTCTGTGGCCTGGTAATGCTGCTTCCCCCTCAGGGGGAGGTAATTAAAGAGCATGTTAATCAGTTCATGTCAGAGACAGTTCCTGCTACTATTACAATGGAACCCACTTGGATACTGAACTGCCATGGGCTACATCCGTGCAGGGGTCTTAGGTTATCTCCATGCATAGTCCTTGGTTGGAGTATCAGTCTCAGGAAAGACCCCTGTGCTCAGATATTTTTGGTTCTGTTGCTCTCCTTGTGGAGTTCCTGTCCTTTCCAGATCTTACTGTTTCCCACTTCTTTCCTAAGATTCCCTGCACTCTGCCCAAAGGTTTCCCATAAGTCTCAGCATCTACATTGATAGTCTACAGGGCAGAGCTTTTCAGAGGTCCTCTGTGTCAGGCTCCAGACTTGTTCCCTCTTTTCTCCTTCTCTTGATGTCCAGCCTCTTTGCCTTTCTGGATAGGAATTGAGTATTTTAGCAAGAATCCTTCCTCTTAATTAGTTTCTTTAGGTGTACAGATTTTAGTAGGTTTATCCTATATTGTATGTCTATATGATTAAGTATATACCGTGTGCCTTTTTCTGCTTCTGGGATAGCTCACTCAGGATTATCTTTTCCAGATCCCACCATTTACCTGCAAATTTCATTATTTTCTTGTTTGTTATTGCTGAGTAATATTCCATTGTGTAGATATACCACAATTGTGCATCCATTCCTCCACTGAGGGGCATCTGGGCTGTTTCCAGCTTCTGGCTATTACAAATAAAGCTGCTACGAACATGGTTGAGCAAATGTCCTTATTGTGTACATGAGAATCTTTTGGATATATGCCTAGGAGTGGTATAGCTGGATCTTGAGAAAGCGCTATTCCTAGTTGTCTAAGAAAGCACCAGATTGCTTTCCAGAGGGGTTGTACAAGTTTACCTTCCCATCAGCAGTGGAGAAGGGTTCCTCTTTCTTCACAACATTTCCAGCATGTGTTGTCACTTAATTTTTGATCTTGATTCTGATGTGTGTAAGGTGAAATCTTAGAGTCGTTTTGATTTGCATTTCCCTGATGGCTAATGAGGTTGAGCATTTCTTTTAAGTGTTTCTCTGCCATTCAATATTCCTCTGCAGAGAATTCTCTGTTTAGCTCTGTACCCCATTTTTTAATTGGATTACTTGGTTTTTTGCTGTTTAAATTCTTTAGTTCTTTATATATACTGGATATTAGCCCTCTGTCAGATATAAGGTTGAGGAAGATCTTTTCCCAATCTGTAGGCAGTCGTTTTGTTCTGAGGACAGTGTTCTTTGCTTTACAGAAGCTTTTCAGTTTCATGAGGTACCATTTATTGATTGTTGCTTTTAGAGCCTGTGCTGTTGGTTTTCTGTTCAGAAAGTTGTCTCCTGTGCCAATGAGTTCAAGGGTATTCCCCACTTTTTCTTCTAAGCGATTTAGTGTGTCTGGTTTTATGTTGAGATCTTTGATCCACTTGGACTTTAGTTTTGTGCAGGGTGATAAGTATGGATCTATTTGCATTTTTCTACATGTAGACATCCAGTTATACCAGCACCATTTGTTGAAGATGCTGTCTTTTTTCCATTGAATGGATTTGTCATCTTTGTCAAAAATCAGGTGTCCATAAATGTGTAGATTTATGTCAGGGTCTTCTATTTGATTACATTGATCCACCAGTCTGTTTCTATGCCAGTACCATGCAGTTTTTATAACTGTTGCTCTATAGTACAGCTTGAGAGCAGGGATGGAGATACCTCCAGAAGATCTTTTATTGTAGAGGATTGTTTTAGCAATTCTCGGTTTCTTGTTGTTCCATATGAAGGTGAGAATTTTTCTTTCAATGTCTGTAAAGAATTGTGTTGGTAATTTGATGGGAAATGTATTGGATCTGTAGATTGCTTTTGGTAAGATGGCCATTTTTACTATATTAATCCTGCCAAGCCATGAGCATGGGAGATCTTTCCATCTACTGATATCTTCTTCTAATTCTTTCTTCAGAGACTTGTATGAAAAAAAAATTTTTTTCATACAAGTCTTTGACTTGCTTGGTTACGTTCACACCAAAGTACTTTATGTCCTTTGTGGCTATTGTGAAGGGTGTTGTTTCCCTAATTTCTTTCTCGGCACTTTTGTCCTTTGTATACAAGAAGGCTACTGATTTTTTTGAGTTAATTTTGTATCCAGCTACTTTGCTGAAGGTGTTTATCAGCTGAAGGAGTTCCCTGGTAGAGTTTTTGGGGTCACTCAGGTATACTATCATATCATCTGCAAACAGTGATACTTTGACTTCTTCCTTTCCAATTTTTATCCCCTTGATCTCCTTCAATTGTCTTATTGCTCTAGCAAGGACTTCAAAAACAATATTGAAAATATATGGGGAGAGTGGACAGCCTTGCCTTGTCCCTGATTTCAGTGGGAATGATTTAAGTTTCTTTCCATTGAGTTTGATGTTGGCTATAGGCTTGCTGTATATCACCTTTACTATGTTCAGGTATGTGCCTTGTATTCCTGATCTCTCCAAGACTTTAAACATGAATGGATGTTGGATTTTGTCAAATGCCTTTTCAGTATCCAAGGAGATGATCATGTGGTTTTTCTCCTTCATTTTGTTTATGTGGTGGATCACACTGATGGATTTCCGTATATTGAACCACCCTTGCATACCTGGGATGAAGCCTACTTGATCGTACTGGATGATGTCTTTGATGTGTTCTTGGATTCGGTTTGCAAGTATTTTGTTGAGTATTTTTGCATCAATGTTCATGAGAGAGATTGGCCTGAAACTCTCTTTCTTTGTTGGGTCTCTGTGAGACTTAGGTACCAAGGTGGTGACTGTGGCTTCATAGAATGAGTTTGGTAGTGTTCCTTCTGTTTCTGTTTTGTGGAATCGTTTGAAGAGTATTGGTGTTAGCTCTTCTTTGAAGGTCTGGTAGAATTCTGCACTGAAACAATCTGGCCCTGGGCTTTTTTTGCATGGTAGACTTTTGATAACAGCTTCTATTTCCTTAGGGGATATAGGACTATTTAATTGGTTTACCTGGTCTTAATTAAGCTTTGGCATGTAGAATCGGTCATGAAAATTGTCCATTTCATTTAGATTTCCAAATTTTGTGGCATATAGACTTTGGAAGTAAGACCTAATTATTGTTTGGAATTTTTCAGTGTCTGTAGTTATATCCCCCTTTTTGTTTCTGATTTTGTTGATTTGGATAGTTTCTCTCTGCCTTTTAGTTAGTTTGGCTAAGGGTTTGTCTATCTTGTTGATTTTCTCAAAGAACTAGCTCTTGGTTTCATTGATTCTTTGAATTGTTTTATTTGTTTCTAATTTATTGATTTCAGCCCTGAGTTTGATTATTTCCAGCCGTCTATTCCTCTTTGGTGTGTCTGCTTCTGTTTTTTCTAGGGCTTTTATGTGAGTCATTATGTTGCTTGCATGAGATGTTTCAAATTTCTTTTTGAAGGCACTTAGTGCTACGAACTTTCCTCTTAGCACTGCTTTCATTGTGTCCCATAAGTTTGGGTATGTTGTACCTTCATTTTCATTGAATTCTTGGAAGTCTTTAATTTCTTTCTTTATTTCTTCTCTGACCCAGCTGTCATTTAGAAGCAAGTTGTTCAGTTCCTATGTGTGTGTAGGTCTTTCGCTATTTTTGTCCTTGAGGTCCAGTTTTAGTCCATGGTGATCAGATAGGATACAAGGAATTATTTCAATCTTCTTGGATCTGTTTAGGCTTGCTTTGTGACCAACTATATGGTCTGTTTTGGAGAAGGTTCCATGAGGTGCTGAGAAAAAGGTATATTCTTTTGAGTTTGGGTGAAAGGTTCTAGAGATGTCTGTGAGGTCCATTTGATTCATGACCTCTGTCAGAGTTATTGTTTTTTTGTTTAATTTCTGTTTTGTTGACTTGTCCTTTGTTGAGAGTGGGGTGTTGAAGTCTTCCACTATTAATGTGTGGGGGTCTATGTGTGGTTTAAGTTTTATTAAAGTTTCTTTTACAAATGTGGGTGCCCTTGCATTGGGGGCATAGATGTTCAGGATTGTCATATCTTCCTGGTGGGGATTTTTCCCTTAATGAGTATGAAGTGTCCTTCTCTATCTCTTTTGATTAATTTTGGTTGAAAATCTACTTTATTAGATATTAGAATGACCACTCCTGCTTGCTTCTTGGGTCCATTTGCTTGGAAAACCGTCTTCCAGCCCTTTATTCTCAGGTAATGTCTATCTTTGTGATTTAACTGTGTTTCTTGTATGCAACAGATTGTTGGGTCTTGTTTACGCATCCATTCTGTTAGTCCGTGTCTTTTTATTGGAGAACTGAGTCCATTGACGTTGAGGGAGATTAATGACCAGTGGCTGTTAGATTCTTTGATATTGATGTTGACCATGGTAGTGTGTTTGTGTGTTTGGCTACTTCTGTTTTGCTGTAGTGAGGTTATTTATTTCCTGTGATTTCTTGAAAGTAGTTAGTTTTCTTGGGTTCTAATTTTCCTTCTAGTATCTTCTGTAACGCTGGATTTGAGTGTAGGTATTGTTGAAATTATTTTTTGTCTTCGAATATCTTGTTTTCTCCATATATGAGGACTGAGAGTTTTGCTCTGTACAGTAGCCTAGGCTGACATCTGTGTTCTCTTGGGGTCTGCATGATATCCGTCCAGGCTCTTCTGGCTTTCATAGTTTCTGTTGAGAAGTCAGGTGTAATTCTGATGGGTTAGCCATTATAGGTTACTTGCACGTTGCCCAACAGTTGACCATAAGTCTCAGCGTCTGCTTTGATAGTCTGCAGTTTAGAGCCTTTCAGAGGCCCTCTGTGGCAGCCTCCTAGCTTGTTTCCTGTTTTCTTCTTCTTCTGATGTCCATCCTCTTTGCCTTTTGGGTTGGGGATTGAGTATTTTAGTCAGAGTCCTCTTTCTTTATTAGTTTCTTTAGATGTACAGGTTTTAATAGGTTTATCCTATGTTATATGTCTATATGAGTGAGTATATACCGTGTGTGTCTTTCTGCATCTGGGATAGTTCACTCAGGATGATCCTTTCCAGGTCCCACCATTTACCTGCAAATTTCATGATTTCCTTATTTTTCATTGCAGAGTAATATTCTATTTTTTAGATGTACCACAATTTCTGCATCTATTCTTCAGTTGAGGGGTATCTTGGCTGTTTCCAGCTTCTGGCTATTACAAATAAAGCTGCTACAAACATGGTTGAGCAAATGCCCTTATTGTGTACTTGAGCCCCTTTTGGATATATGCCTAGGAGTGGTATGACTGGATCTTGAGGAAGTGTTATTCCTAGTTGCCTGAGAAATCACCAGATTGATTTCCAGAGTTCTCTTCCATCTCTTGTATTCTGTTGGTGATGCTTACCTTTGTGGATCCTGATCTTTTCTCTAAGTTCTCCAGCTCCAGGGTTTTCTCAGTTCGTGTTCTCTTTATTGATTCTAATTCTGTTTTCATGCCTTGCACCATTTCCTTCATCTCTTTGAATGTGGATACCTGTCTCTCTATGATGGTCTCTAATTTTTTGTTCATCTCCTCTCTATATGCCACTAATTGTATCTGTACTTGTGCCTCTATTTGTTTGGCTATATTTGCCTATGTTTCTTTGAGAATTGTGTTCATTTCCTCTTTCTTTGCCTCCACTTGACTGGCCAAATCTTTGATAGATTTATTCATTTCCTCTTTAACTGTCTGAATATGTATGGCCATTGCTCTGACAGATTTGTTTGTTTCCTCTTTATGAGCCTCAAATAATTGGGTAAGCATAGCTTTAAAGTCATTTTCCTGTGCTTCGGATGATTGGGAATATCCATCAATTTGAGGGGTTGCTGGTGAAGCCATGATGTCCGGATTTATGTTGGATGTGTTCTTTCGCTTACCTGTGGCCATTGGCTTATATGTAACCTTCCCTGTTTGTTTCTGGTTTCTGCAGTTCAGACTGGTACTGTCTCTCTCCAGCATCTGGAGAGTTCTTCAGGAAGCTGAGAGAGGTCCTGTGGCTTGAGCGTGTGCAGTGGTGCTTTAGCTGTACCTGTGGGAGGAAAGTATGTGGCACAAAAGGGCAAATTCAGGTGCACAAATGTGTGTGTGTGTGTGTGAGAGAGAGAGAGTGTGTGTGTGCATGGAAGTATGTCTGGAGGGACAGCGTGATAGAAAATGTTGAACTCTTTAGTGTGTGGGAGGGTCTCTGCCTTGCATGCTTCTAGGGGGTTACTTGTGCATGCACTGTAGATGTAGCAGGTGCTGGTGATAGTTATTGCACAATTTCTGGAGTTATCTACCTTAATTCCTCAGGTGGACCCGAAGAGTAGGGGCTTCAATATCCCAAGAGACCCTCTGTTTCCCACAGTGGGTATGTGGGTGGGAGGGGTCCGATGCCTGGTTTATAGTTTAGAAGGACCCTGGATCTGGCGCTCTGTAGACACTCAAGGGTGCACTCACTCTCAAGCAGGTCACATCAGCAGGGATGAAGGTATCCGGGCTTTCTGCTCTCTGGTTTGGTCCCGCATGGTCTTATACAGGAGGACTGACATGCTATGCCAGCTCAGTGCTGCTGCAGCTGCCAGGTTAGGAAGTCCAGCTGCAGCTGGAGACTGAGATGCCAGTCCAGATGCCTTCTGGGGGCCCTCCTTGTGCTCTCCAAGCAGACCTGGGAGGCCCAGCGCGTAGTGTACCTAGCTTGTATGGCGGATATGCTGGGCTTTGGTGGGTATATAGCATATTACCTGTCACCGAGGGTTTGGGTGGGCCATAGAGTCAGTGGATGAGAGACCCTGCAGAATCAGTATGGCAGCTAGCAGACCTGGGACCCTGCGAGGATGGTGCCACAGGTCTGGGAAGACAGGTAAATCTGGCAGTTGTGGCTAAGGGGCTAAGAGACCTGCCTCAGCCGCTACAGACTCCAGGCAGCGAAATCTGAGCTGAGAATCTCTTGAGCTAGCTGTGCCGAGGAGGGAGGCCCGAAAAAGAGGAGTGCTAGGAGATCAAAGGATCATTTCTTTCCTTCCCCAAACAAGTCCACAGGTGACCCTATACCAAAGTTCTTACCTTGTGCAATGTTCCCTGTTGTTTAGAAAGCCTCACCTTATTTCCCTGGCTTCAGAAGTACTTCCACTCAATACCTCAGGTGGTTCAGCTCCTCTGCAACTCAGAAACTGTGCTTGCTAGTCACCATCGTGGCTCCGCCTCCTATATTATATTTAAAATAACATTAAAGCTATTATAACAGAAAGAGGAAAACCAAAATCTCCAGTAGCATAGGAATATATAATATGTTTATATATTATCTATAATTTAAATGGTGTCATGATTATAGTGGGGAGACTGTGCCCTGACTGATGCTACCTAATAAAACTTCCAGTTCCTAGAATAGATTACATCTTTTGGAGTTGTTGACCAAACTGGTCCCACAGACCCTCAATCACTGCAGAATATTTTTAATGCTATTGGCTGCTAGCTATAACTAATGGTAAGACACTGTTGATGATGATACCACATATTTGTGGCATATAACATACAGAAACCTAGTTGACAGTAAGTTTAGAATTCAACCTTCAGGCAAGCTTTCATATATATATATATATATATATATATATATATATATATATATCTTAAAGTTGCCATATTTGCTTTGAGAGCAGAGACAATAACAGTCTCAACCAACTGTAACGTAGCTATGTCAAGCTAAAATAATAAAGTGCCTATAAGATGAGCACATGGATTCAACAGTGAAAGGACTGGTGAGAATATTCAGAGACCTACCAATCCCCTTGTGATTGGATTTAACTTATACTCCGTGATATGGGACCCGTACTTGATAGTGTTTACATTTAGACTAGATATTTCATGTGGCCTAGATAGAAACCTACACCTATTATGCCACTTAATGAATATTACAATAAAATGACTCCTAATGGCATATTGATATACCCATAGATCAGAGTGTTACTCAACTCTCATCAAAGACGTTTCTTCAAGCAGTGGATGGTAAATAACACAGACACCACAACTGAGCAAATATACAGACAGTGAGAGACTTTGAAGTGCTCAGCCCTAAATAAAATGTCTTTACCAAAACCCTCCCCTCAAAGCTAAGGGAATGGGAATATTCTAAGAGCCCCATGGATGATTAAGACAACAGCATTTTCCAGACACAATAGAATAGACACATGTATGAACACAGAAAAAATGGTGGAAAAAAAGGAGATGTTCAAACTCAATCTACACAAAAGCCCAACCGGAAAGAGATGTGAGCACAAAATCCCACCCATAGATAATTGTGATCAAACTCTATTGTATGAAAAAAATCTTCAAAAAGGTTTGAAATGTCCCACTTGTAGCAAGAAAGCTACTTGCAAGTGATAATTGCTGGGAAAGGAAAAAAAATTGGTTTTCTTCAATAGAGTTTAATTAATTACATCAACATCACTCACACACTCACGTGTAGGCAGACATGTTGGTCACATGTGGCCAGCACTAAACAGACTTCATGTTTTTTCCTGACTTGTTTGGTTTTATTTTTGGTTGTTTTGTCTTAAAAGAGAGAAAGAACGTGAAGTTGGGTGGGTTGAAAGAAGGAGATGGATGTAGCAGGAGTTGAAGTGTGGGAAAGAATGTAATAACATTTTCAAAAAATGAAAAAAAGATAGAAGAGTCAGTGAAGCACTCAAGCAGGTCACCAAGAGCCCAGATATTAGTAATCCTAACAGGAGATAAACATGCTCCCAACATTTACCCCCATTGACCCATGAATTCAACTGCTCTTAGATTGAATTTTTCTCAGTTATCAGCTAGCCCACGGCCAAAACATTTACCCCTATGCTTTATTCCACCTTTCCTTTTATAAATTTATTGCATGGTTTAATTTTAATAACAGTTGTATAAACAATGTATCTACATGTCCAGATGCTCAATGTCTCTGGGGTACTCTGACCAGAGAAAGAGAAACAAATGGCAGATACTTAGTTACTTAAAGTGAAATTATTTTCAATAATTTGAAGTGTTCCTTATTAATGTTGATAGTAAATAAAAAGGAATAATGATTATAATATGAACAAAATCAGATCAGCTGATTTTATAGTGTATGAGGAAAACACAAGTTATGAAATGAGGTTTATTCACACTGGAGATACTGGGGCCTATGAGGAGAAAGAAGTGAGAATTACTCACATGAAAGAAGAAACCAAATAACATTGTTAAAGGGATAGAGGAACCATTGGGAAGAACCTCACCAGTTGCCAGATTCTGTGAAATGGGAGGCTCCTGTTGCTAAGCACATGAATCTAGAACTTGCTCCACAAGAGACAAATAAAGGATTTATATTCTCTTGTGAATTCTCAAGCAAACATCCGTGTTTCTAAGGTGGGTTTTAAAAATATTTTTGTAAGCAAGACCAGCACAAGAACATGAGCATCACAACATCTGAAGGTAAGTCTTTAGAGGATTCAGTAAAGCACAGAAGCACAAATAATTAGTAAGTGAACACCTACATCCCTTAATTCCTTGCCAATTCTGCACATTTGAGGATGGCATTTATTTTCCTTATATATGTCCACCCTCTCCTAATTTATTATGGTGGCACTAAAGATGTAGTGTGATTCCCTAGATCCTATATGATTAGAGAACATGTGTGGTAAATGAATTTGATGAAGTTGTAGGAAGAAAAAGGTAAGGTAAAAGTTGATCTCTGAGAGCCAACATGAAATCTAGGTTGTTATAGTTGTACCAAATTTTGAATGAAATATAATTTTTCTAGAGTTCTAGATACTAAAATTCTCGTGTACAGTAAAGAACAACTAAACTTGCTAAATTATTTTTTAAGTTTCATTTGTGTGTATGTGTGTGTGTGTATGTGTGTTTTAGAAAACACTTTCTTTTAAAAAAATAAAAATCTCTTTTCCCTGCTCGGGAAGATGATGAACCTTCCAGGAGTTTCAGGGTTGTTTCAAAATCTGACCCAGGGCAAATCCAACACATTTTGCTTCATTTAGAAAATACTGTTGAGCTTGAATGCAGTTGTGCTGTCTCTAAGACTTAATTTCGTTTTGACTGAGCTGAGTAAAGCTGTTGTCAGATCTTTACAAACACCCTGTAAAGCACAGCCCTTTCAGCCTTCGTGTTTGAGGAGTTCAAACCAGTTATGGTATTTTATCTAACTTGTAGAATAATTTAAGCCAATTTTTCCGACTTTAGTTTTTTGTAAGTTGATCGTTCCACCTGAGTCTCCTGTTATGAAGCATGTAAACTCGCTCCTCTCACCTGCGTTGATATAAAGACAATCTGTTTCCAAGACAGGATTTTAAAAAATAGTCACAGGATGCTCTGTGCTGTCTCCTGTACCCCACAGTTCCACTCCCATTCGGCAGAGAAGCCAGGGACTCCAGCCAAGGACCACTCAGGGAGATGACCTGGAATCCCTGCACAGAGGTGGCCTATGGCAGTTCAGGATCCAAGTAGGCTCCATTGTAATGGGGACAGGGACTGTCTCTGACATGAACTGATTGGCCTGCTCTTTGATCACCTCTCCCTGAGGGGGGAGCAGCCTTACCAGGCCACAGAAGAAGACAATGCCACCACTCCTGATGAGACCTAATAGAATAGGATCAGAGGGAATAGGAGGAGGACCTCCCATATCCATGGACCGGGAGAAGGACTTGCATGGGGAAGAGGGAGAGTAGAATTGGAAGAGGAGGAGGGAGGGAGGTACAGGGAGGATACAAAGTGAATAAACAGTAACTAATTAAATAAAATAATTAAATAAAAAAGAGAAAATACACCCACATAATGGCAAGTGTATACACACAAACACACACTGCATGCACAAATAAGTAAATAATAATACACTGAAATGTTTTTAAAAGTTCTTCCTTGCCTAGACCTGCATTTGCTAACTGCAGGACACAGCCTGCTGCTGTCTCTCAGGCTACAAAGTGTGTGAACCAGGTGGATGGATATTGCAACTGGAAACCGACAGGCAGCTAAGGAAGGATGGAGGCTGTGTTTTTTTCCTTTAAGCTTTACTTTTAACGTATCCACTACTGTAGTTTTAATCATTAATTCTGATATACTCTTCTTGATTCAATCCCAGCACTGCTGGATTCTTAATGAATAATTCTTTTCTTTACATCAGAAATATACACTCTATAATGAATACCAAATCTAAATCAAAGTAATTTTTGGTAATCACCAGCATGTCAGACTTTAATCACAGTTTTATTTTATTATCCTTAAAATTTTTTTACAATGATTTTTTAATTAATTAATTAATTATTATATTTATTCACTTTGTACCCTGGCTGTAACCCCCTGATCTCTTCACATCTAACCCTCTCTCTTCCCCCCAATGCCCCTCTTGTAGTCCACTAATAGGGGAGGACCTCCTCCCCTTCTATCTGGCCCTGGCTCCTATCACTCTATATGTTCCTGCATCTTGTTCCTTAATAATGTTTTCAAAATATTGATACACTAAAGATACCAGACAAGAGATAGCTCATTCGGTAAAGTGAATGTTATAAAGCGTACAGACATGAGAAAGACTTCCTGAAACCTCCATTAAATGCTTTGTTGGTGACCAGTTGTAGCACTGCCAGCAATGAGAAGATAGAAATCTGCAGATTGCTAAGGCTTGCTGGTAAGTCATTCTTCCCTCTTTAGAAAGTAGCATGTCAGTGACCAACTCTGGGTCAAGAACCAAGGTGGATGATGACCTAGGAATTATATCCAACACTAATGCTAGGCTTCTATTAACACACACACACACACACTAACACAAATACACACAGACATACATACTCACACACATGCTTACACACATACAAACACACAAAGAATTAGTAACATACCAAACTTTAGAAGTGATTGCACAAACAAGGTGTAGAGCTCCTGAACACTCAGTAGCCAGGATGAATTGTGACCTTTACACATATATCAATATTCACACAAGGTTCATGTTCACACTGTTGTGCACACTCACAACCATATTAAAAACAAACTATAAAAAATACAAATGAGAATAATTTTCAGCCTGAGAAAAGTTTCTGCCTCCCACCACAATGACAAAATGAGGACAGAAAGGAACACACAAATGTACTCAGAAGCAGGACACTGTTTGAGGAGAGTTACAATTTAAATCACTACATATATGAACACAATGACAACCTTAAATTTCAGCTACCTACAGTTATATCTACAGGTGCTGTTGAAGAAAGAAAAAATTAGAATATTCAGAAACTGTGAGCATGACATCAATTGATTAAAAATTAGTATCTTATTAAGAACTCTGAGTGTTTTAGAAATATATTTATATAAGGACAAAGTATACTCTACCACAAATTTAAAAAAAAAAAAAAAAAGAAAGCACATTGTTAAAACAGCATGGAACAAAGACTAATTGCTTTTAGCCTGTTCTCTGCATTTATCTCCGGTAACCTGACTTGATCATGATTTACCTATACCTATGCGTGAGTGACTTTCTTACCTCTGTTTCTCTCAGTCCTGATGCTCTGATGAATCACCTCTGTCAGAAGACACACCATCAAAGGCCCGTGCTGCATGCAACCATATAGACCAAGCACTAGGAGAGAAAGGACTTCTCAAGCTCTCCCTTTTGCTCTCTGACAAGACATGGGGACTGTGGATAAGACCCTGGTCCATAAGAGGATCATGTGCTGGCTGTGGAAGGTGCTCTTCCTCTCCACATGGTCAACAACTGGACATGCTAAATACAGTAGCCCTATAGAAGTAGTGATACCTTTCAGGGTCACTGATTCTATGAGACACAATAGTTCTCCAGGCTGGCTCTCTTACAGCCTGTACTTTGGAGCAGAGAGGCATATTATCACCATGAAACCAAAGGAAAACTTGATATCTAGAAACTTCTTACTCTTAACCTACAGTGACCAAGGTGATATCCTTTCAGAACAGCCTTTTGTGCGGGATGACTGCTACTACCATGGCTATGTGGACGAAGATCCAGAATCCATAGTTGCTCTTACAACCTGTTTGGGAAGTTTCCAAGGCATACTAGAGATAAATGGCACAGTTTATGAAATCATGCCCAAGAGCTCAACTTCCACATTTGAACATCTGGCTTATAAAATGGGTAGTGAGGAGTCAGAATCAATTCCCATGCGATGTGGGTTATCAGAAGAGGAAATAACACGACAAATGAATCTTCGAGACAGCAGTGACTCCACGTATTTCCAAAGCCAATATGGGGATTGGTGGGTACACCACAAGTATCTTGAATATTTTGTGATAATAGATCACAAACGATATGTTCATAGAAAAGGAAATACCACACAATGTCTTCAAGATATTTTGCAAATGGTCAATGGAATAAATGGTTATTATCTTCAAATAGACACTGAAGTGGTTTTAACCACACTTGAAGTGTGGAATGAAAAAAATCATGTCGATGTAGAAAGACATATTTCTAAAGTCCTAGGTGATTTTTGTGTTTGGAAGAAAAGAAACATTGGCAATCAAATTAGACATGATATCATCCATCTTTTTGCCCTGCAAGGATATGGAATGTACTTAGGGCTAGCCTTTGTAGGTACAGTTTGTACACCTGATAATTGTGCAGTTATGAGTTTCCTTTCTGATTCGATGTCACACATGGCCTCCGTTATAGCACATGAAATGGGTCACAATTTGGGTATGGGTCATGATGAGAAAGAATGCACTTGTGGGAGAAAGAGCTGCATAATGGCCGCATACCTGTCTGGTTCCGATAGATTCAGCAACTGTAGTTATAATGAAATGTTTACAACTATTGGGAGACGATCCTGTTTATACAATATTCCGGATTTACTAGTAATCGAAAAAAACCAAACCTGTGGGAATAAGCTGGTTGAGGAAGGAGAGCAGTGTGATTGTGGAACCTCTGAGTCATGTCAAAATGATCCATGTTGTAGCGAGGACTGTGTGTTCAAACCTGGTGCACAATGTGCTTTTGGGCTTTGCTGCAAAAGCTGCAAGTTCATTCCAACAGGCACAGTGTGTAGAAAAGTGAAAAATGAATGTGACCTGCCAGAGTGGTGCAATGGAACTTCAGCTGCGTGTCCAGATGACGTGTACCTAGAGGATGGAAGCCCTTGCAGAAATGGTGGCTATTGCTATAAAGATGCATGCCATAATCGTCAGGTACAGTGTCAGAAGATTTTTGGCAAGGGAGCCAGGAGTGCAGATGAAAGATGCTACATGGAAATGAACAAACGGGGTGACCGTTTTGGTAACTGTGGTAACAATAGCTATACCTACATAGGATGCAATAGCACTGATGTATTGTGTGGAAGGATCCAGTGTGAAAATGTGACAGAGCTTCCTCCTAGGAGAAATCATGAAACATTGCATTGGGTTCATTTCAATAATTCCACCTGCTGGTCCTTGGACTATCATTTTGGAATAAGCATAGCTGACCCTGGAGCAGTGGCAGATGGAACAGCTTGTGGTAAAGGCCGTATATGCATTGACAGGAAGTGTGTCGATAAGTCCATTCTGTTAGGTAACTGTTCAGAAAGATTATGCAATAAGAAAGGTGTCTGCAACAGTAAACACCACTGCCATTGTGATCCTCGGTGGAAACCACCATACTGTCTACGAGGTGGCTTTGGAGGTAGTATAGACAGTGGACCACCTCCAGGAAAACATCCTAATTGGGTACCATTTGTGCTGGTTTTTCTTTTTCTTTTTCTGATTGTGATAGCTGTTGTAATTACCGTACTTAAGAAGATGAGATAATACTTAAAACTGAAGAGACCAGCAGCACCAGAACCAGCATCTGGTGTTAAAATTGCACCTCAAATACAAAACCTCAGACTTGAATTTTTAATCCAAAGGAGATTGCATAGGTAAAAAGAGAACAAAAAAAATAATTAAAAAATTTATCCTACAAAAATTCTTTCATGTATAAATGTGTGGACTATTTATTTATTCACTTTACATCCCAGTCAGAGCCCCTCCCTCCTCTCTTCCCTGCTTCTTCCTGGTGTTCCTCCTCTACTCCCCCTCAGAAAAGGGGAGTTCTCCCACCTACTCTCCTAGCACATCAAGTCATATCAGGACTGAGTGCATCCTCCACTATGGTGACCTGGCCTGGCAGCCCCGCCAGGGGCAAGTGATCTAAAAGCATGCAACAGAGTCCTTGTTTCAGAGACAGCCCCCATTCTCCTTAATATGGAACTCACATGAAGACCAAGCTGTCCATTGTGTACATATCTGTAGGGGGCCTATGGCAAATCCAAATATGGTCCTTTGTTGGTGTTTCAGTATCCACAAGCACACATAGGCTCAGGTTACTTGGCTCTGTTGGTCTTCTTGTGGAGCTCCTGTTGCCTCCTGGTCCTTCTATCCTGCCTTCCACTCTTCCACAAGGCTCCCTGTGCTACACCAATTGTTTGGCAGTGAAGCTCATAATCAGTTTCAATCTGTTGCTGGGTGGTGCCTTTCAGAGGACAGATATGTTAGGCTCTTGTCGGCAAGCTTAACAGAGGGTTGTTAATAGTGTCAGGGGTTGGCGCTCTCCCATGGTGTAGCCAGGCATTGGTGGACATTACCCCAGTCTCTGCTCTTCCTTTATCCCTGAACTTCTTGTAGGCAGGGTAAATTTTGGGTTGATGTTTTTGTGACTGGTTTGGTATTCTCCGTCGTCTACTAGGAGTCTTAGCTGGTTAGAAGATGTCCTCTTCATTCTCCATGTCCCTCACTAGTAAGGGTCTCTGATAGAGTCACCCCCATATCCTCCCAGGTACCTTTCCTGCTCTAGGTCTCAGAGATGCCCCAGGCCACAGTTTCTCTTGTCCCTGCATGCCCTCTGTCCTCCTTCCCCCTCCCTACATCAAATCCCCACCCTGTTGGAGTGTGTGTGTATGTGAAATCCTAGTCCAGAAGTTCTTGAGACCTCCCTTATTTGAGTATCAAGAAAATTCACCACCCAATTAAAAGAGGTCCTATCATATGTATACTTTTCATTATTTCAAGCCTTATTTTTTAATAGAATTGCTGTCTGTCTTCCATAAGCATGGTACAAGCCATTGGCATCTGTATGTGCTTCTTTGTATTTGGTCTCTCAGTTCTAAAGCCAAGTCACCTTTTCTTTGTGCTTTCCCTTGCAGAAAGAGGGAGCCTTTAAGTCCCATTTCCTCATGCCAGTTCCTGTCTATTAGAGCCTGCCGCTAGGAAACCTAGGATGAAATTGTAAATCTGAGAGAATGTCATGCTCTCTGTGGCCTCACCTCTCACTTGGGTGGTATCAGTAGCTCTCACTCTGCAGGTGATTTTCCCACACAGTTGTCCTGTTTAAGGTTGGGGTTGCTGTGATGAAACACTGTGACCAATGCAACTTGGGGAGAATATTGGCTTATCTAGCTTTATACTTCCTTTCCAGTATCTATCATCTAAGGAAGTAAAGATAGGAATTTAAACAGAAGAACCTGGAGGCAGGAGCTGATAGGCAGCCTGTGGTGGGCGACCACCTATCAGTAGAATAAGTTTATATTTCTCTGTTGAGAATTCTCTGTTTAGCCCTGTACCCCATTTTTAGTTGAATTATTTGATTTGTTGGTGTTTAATTTCTAGAGTTCTTTATATGTTCTGAATTTAGCCTTCTGTCAGATGTAGAGTTGGTAAAGATCTTTTAATGATCTGTAGGCTGTAGTTTTTGTCAGTTGACCTAGGGCTTTGCTTTACAGAAGTTTTTTCAGTTTCACCAGATCACATTTATTAACTGTTGATCTTAGAGCCTGAGCTCTTGGAGTTCTGTTCAGGAAGTTGTCCCCTGTGTTAATGAGTTCAAGGCACTTCCTTACATTTTCTTTTAACAGATTTAGTGTGTCTGGTTTTAAGCTGAGGTCTTTGATCCACCTCGACTTCACTTTTGTACATGATAAAAAGTATGAATCCATTTGCATTTTTCCACATGTAGACATCCAGTTAGACCAAAACCATTTGTTGAAGATGCTGTCTTTTTTCCATTTTATGATCTTGACTTCTTTGTCAAAAATTAGGTGTCCGTAAGTGGGTGAGTTTATTTCCTAGATGATTCAGTCTGTTTCTATGCGAGTAGGTGCCATTTTTATTACTGTTGCTCTATAGTATAACTGAGATCTGAGTATAACTGGAGATTTATCCAGAAGTTCTTTCATTGTACCAGATGATTTTAGTTATTCTGGGTTTTCTTGTTTTTCGATGTGAAATTGAGAACTGTTCTTTCAAGGTCTGTAAATATTTGCCTTGGTGTTCTGATGGGGATTGCACTGAATCTGTACATTGCTTTGATAGAATGGCCATCTTTACTACGTTAATCCTACTGAATCATGAGCGTGCTAGATCTTTCTGTGTTCTGAGATCATCTTCAAGTTCTTTCTTCAGAGACTTGGAGGTTTTTTGTTTTTTTGTTCATACAAGTCTTTTACTTGCTTGGTTAGAGTTCCACCAGGTTACTTTATGTTATTTGTAGCTATTGTAAAAGGTGTTGCTTCCTTAATTTCTTTCTCAGCCCTTTTACCTTTGTAAAAGGTCCTAAGAGGACTACTGATTTTTTGAGTTAATTTTGTATCCAGCCACTTTGATGAAGGTGTTTATCAGCTATAGGAGTTCCATGGTAGGATTTATGGGGTCACTCATACATACTACCATATCTTCTGATAATAGTGATACTTAGAATTCTTATGTTCTGAGTTGTATTCCTTTGATATCCTTTAGCTCGAGCTAGGACTTCCAGTACGATATTGAAGAGCTATTGAAAGAATAAGCATCCTTGACTTGTCTGAGATTTCAATGTGATTGGTTTAATATTCTCTCCATTCAGTTTGATGTTGGCTATGGACTTGCTGTATATTGCCTTTACTATGTTTATGTATGTGATTTCAGGATCCAAAGCATAAAAAAATATTTTGAAGAAAATATCAAGTGAAAATTTCCCAAACCTTAAGAAAAAGATGCCTTTACACAAGAGGCTTACAGAACAGCAAATAGACTAGACCAGAAAATAAATTCCTCCAACAACATAATAATCAAAACACTAAATCTACAGAACAAAATAATATTAAGAGTGACAAGGGCAAAAAAGGCCAAGTAACATATAAAGACAAACCTATAAGAATCACGCCAGACTTCACAAAAGAGACTACATAAGCCAGAAGGGCCTGGACAGATGTAGTGCAGACAATAAGAGAACAACCCAGACTATTAAACCAAGCAAAATGCTCAGTCAATGTACACACAGAAAACAAAATATTCCATGACATAAATAAATTTAAACAATATCTACATAGCAACCCAGTCCTACAGAAGATAGTAGAAAGAAAACTCCCACCCAAGAAGATCAACTACACACAAGAAAACACAGGATAAAGGTACATTCACAACACAAAAGCAAAAGAAAACAATCACAATTACCACTGATTCCAAAATAAAAGGAACTAACAATAATTGGTAACTAATATCTATCTACATCAATGGATTCAACTCTCCAATAAAAAGACACAGACTAACAGATTGATTGTGGAAACAGGATCCAACATTCTGCTGCATTGAAGAAACACACCTCTACAACAAAGATAGAATCTACCTCAGAGTAAAGGCCTGGAAAAAGGTCTGTTTCCAAGCAAACAGACCCAAGAAGCAAGCTGAAGTAGCCGTCATAATATCTAATAAAATACACTTTCAACAAAAATTAATCAAAAGAGATGGAGAAAGACACTTCATTCTCATCAAAGGAAAAATTCACCAGGAAGACATCACAATCCTGACCAACTGTACTCCAAACACAAGGGCTCCTACATTTGTCAAAGAAATATTATTAAAGCTTAAATCACATATCAATCCCAACACCTTAATACTAGGAGTCTTCAACACCCCGCTCTCACTAAGGGACAGCTAATTGAGACAGAAGCTAAATAGAGAAAGACAATTACAGATGTCTTAAGTCAAAAGGATCAAGTAGATATCTACAGAACTTTTTACAAAACACAAAAGTATAGCTTCTCAGCACCTCTCAGAACCTTCTCCAAAATTGACTATATAGTCAGTGAACAAAGCAAGACTCATCAGATACAAGAAGATTGACATAATCCCATGGATCATATCAGACCAACATGGTCTAAAACTTGACTTCAACAATAACAGAAATAGCAAAAAGACTACACACTCATGGAAACTGAACAACTCTCTACTAAATGACAGCTGAGGTCAGGGAAGAAATGAAGAAAAAAATTAAAGACTTCCCAGAATTCAATGAAAATGAAGGTAAAACTTACCCAAACTTATGGAATACAATGAAAGCATTGCTAAGAGTAAAGCTAGTAGCACTAAGTACATTCACAAAGAAATTTGTGGCATTTCATACAAGCAACTTAATGGGACACCTGAAAGTACTAGAAAAAAAAAAAAGAAGAAGAAGCAGACTCATTCAAGAGGAGTAGACGGCTGGAAATAATCAAATTCAGAGCTAAAATCAATAGATTAGAAACAAAGAGAACAATTTAAAAAAATGAATGAAACCAAGAGCTGATTATTTGAGATAATCAACAAGTAAGAAAAACTAACTAAATGGAAGAAATACACTATCCAAATCAGCAAAATCACAACAGAAAAGGTGGACATATCGACAAACACTGAGGAAACCAAAGAATCATTATGTAGGTCCTGCTTCAAAAGCCTATATGCAACAAAATTTGAAAATCTAAATGAAATGGATCATTTTCTTAATATATTCCATTTACCAAAGTGGAATCAAGATCAGGTAAATAAGTTAAATAGTCTTATATCCCCTAAGGAAATAAAAGCAGTCATCAGAAGCCTCCCATTCAAAATACAAAGCCCAGTGTCAAATTCTGAGCCCCAGCTCAGAATTCTACCAGACTTTCAAAGAAGAGCTAATACCAATACTCTTCAAACTATTCCACAAAAGAGAAACAGAGTGAACATTATGAACCTCATTCTATGAGGCCACAGTCACTTTAATGCCTGTACCATATGAAGACCCAACAAAGAGAATTTCAGACCAATTTCTCTTATGAACATCGGTGCAAAAATACTCAATTAAATAGTCACAATCAGAATCCAAGAACACATCAAAGGTATCATCGACAATGACCAAGTAGGCTTCATCCCAGGCATGTGGAGATGGTTCAATACACAGAAATTTTTAATTTAATGTAATTAATTTAATGTAATCCACCATATAAACAAACTGAAAGAAAAAAACATAATCATTTCTTTAGATGCTGAAAATGCATTTGACAAAATCTAACACCCGTTAATGTATCCTGATTCTGAGTTACCTCACTCAGGATGATCCTTTCTAGTTCCCACCATTTGCCTGCAAATTTCATGATTTCTTTCTCTTTAATTGCTGAGTAGTATTCCATCATGTAAATGTAACACAATTTCTGTATCTCTTCTTCAATTGAGGGACATCTAGGTTGTTTCCAGATTCTGGCTATTATGAATAATGTTGCTATGATCATAGTAAAGCAAATGTCCTTACATGGTTTAGCATCTTCTAGATATATGCCCAGGAATAGTACAGATTTAAGATGGCACTATTCCTAAATTTCTGAGAAAGTCCAGATTGATTTCCAAAGTGGTTGTACAAGGTTACATTCCTACTAGCAATGAAAGAGGGCCCACTTTCTCCAAAATCTCTCCAGCATGTATCATCCCTTGAATTTTTGACTAGACAAATTCTACCAGAGAACAATAAACACCTTCAGCAAAGTGGTTGGATACAAAATCAACTCAAAGGATCAATGGAACCTAATAGAAGACCTAGAAACAAACCAACACACCTATGAATACTTGATTTTTGACAAAGAAGCCAAAACCATTCAATGGAAAAAAAAAAAAACAAAACAGTATCTTCAACAAATGGTGCTGGTCCAACTGGATATCTATATACAGAAAAATGAAAATAGATCCATTTTTATCACCCTGAACAAAACTAAAGTCTAAGTGGGTCAAAGACCTCAACATAAAACCAGACATATTAAATTGTTTAGAACTCATCATCACAGGAGACTACTTCCTGAACAGAACACCAACAGCACAGGCTCTAAGATCAACAATAAATAAATGGGACCTCATGAAACTGAAAAGCTTCTGTAAAGCAAAAGACACTGTCATCAGAACAAAATGAATGATTACTGACTGGTAAAGGAACTTCACCAACCATACATCTGACAGAGGGCTAATATCCAGTATATATAAAGAACTCATGAAGTTAAAAAGCAACAAACCAAGTAATCCAATTAAAAAATGGGGCAAAGAGTTAAACAGAGAATTCTCTGTAGAGGATTGTAGAATGGCAGTAAAACACTTAAAGAAATGCTCAACATCCTTAGCCATCAGGGAGATGCAAATCAAATAGACCCTGAAATTTCACTTTACACCCATCAGAATGGCTAAGATTCAAAACTCAGGTGACAACACATGCTGGAGAGGATGTGGTGAAAGGGGAACCCTCCTCCATTGCTGGTGGGAATGCAAACTTGTACAACCACTTTGGAAATCAATCTGGCGCTTTCTCAGACAAATAGTAATATTGATTCCTCAAGATCCAGCTATACCACTCCTAGGCATATATCAAGTACACAACAAAGATATTTGTACAACCATGTTTATAGCAGCTTTTTTTGTAATAGCCAGAAGCTGGAAACAGCCCAGATGTCCCTCAATTGAGGAACGGATACAGAAATTGTGGTACTTTTACACAATGGAATACTACTCAGCAATTAAAAACGAGGAAATCATGAAATTTGCAGACAAATGCTGGGAACTAGAAAGGATCATCCTGAGTGAGGTATCCCAAAAGCGGAAAGGCACACATGGTATATATTCTCTTCTATAGAGCTATAAGATAGGATAAATATACACAAATCTATATACCTAAAGAAGATAAACAAGAAAGAGGACTCAGCATAAGATGACCAATTCTCACTTAGAAAGACAAATGGATGGACATTGGATGTAGGAGAAAACAAGTAATAGGACAGGAGCCTACCACAGAGGGCCTCTGAAAGACTCTACCTAGCAGTGTATCAAAGCAGATATTAAGACTCATAACCAAACCTTGGGCAGAGTGCAGGGAATCATATGAAAGAAGGGGGAGTTAGTAAGACCTGGAGAGTACAGGAGCACCACAAGGACCAAATATATCAGGGCACAGGGGTCTTTCATGAGACTGTTTCTCCAACCAAGGACCATGTATGGATATAACCTAGAACCCCTGCTCAGATATAGCCCATGGTAGCTCAGTGTCCAAATGGGTTCTCTAATAAGGGGAACAGGGACAATTTCTGACGTGAATCAATGGTGAGCTCTTCGACCCGCTCCCCGCGAGGGAGGAGCAGCCTTGGTAGGCCACAGAAGAGGACATTGCAGCCAGACCTGAAAAGACTTGATAAGCTAGGGTCAGATGGAAGGGGAGGAGGTCCTCCCCTATTAGTGGACTTGGAAAGGGACAGGGAGAAGATGAGGGAAGGAGGGTGGGTTTGGGAGGGAATGAGGGAGGGTGCTACAGCTGGGATACAAAGTAAATAACCTGTGATTAATATAAAAAATAAATTAAAAAATTTAACTCGGCCGGGAGAACACTGTGTCTGAGAAGCGGGACAACACACTCCGTGCAGCGACCAGGAGACTGAACTTTGGGCCCTAAAACAACAGCTATCCTGTTTCCGAGGTGAGGGGCGGCTCCCACGGTGTGGGAATCGGTCGGGTCCACTCTCTGCTGCCCAGCCAGAATGCAGAAGAGAACCCAGCTAATGCGGGCTTTGGGTCTCCAGGCTGGTGCCGCAAGCCTGCTTGTTCCGATCACTTTCTCAGGCTGATTGGTGGGCACAAGGGTGCCTGAGACTTGGAGTCCCAGTCTCAAAAAAAAAAAAAAAAAAACCCACGGGGAAGGAAAGTTGCCAGACTGGTCACGGGTCACCCAGTCTTTCCCTGGAAGGTCTCTCCGACCAAGGGTACCTGCCGCCATCACAACAGAGCTCCCGCCGCACTAGGAGAGCAGCTGCGCGCCCAGCTCAAAATCCCTACTCCCTCTTCGGTGGAGGCAGGAGGCGTCCAGCAGAATCTGGCACAGACCACATTGTCTGTACCCCAACCTGATATCGGGGCTGAGAAAACCCAGTCCTTTCGGGCTCTCCCCCAAACGCCGCCATAACCCTGCCGCAGCAGAGCAGAAGGATAAAGAGACGCACAGCAGCTTCACAGTGCCGGGACACCAGTGCTGCCGGATGCTCCTAGCAAACAAACTACAGCTCAGGATCTGGGACTGTGGTCATTCTACACGTCCTGAGATTCTCCTGGGTCCAGCGAGTAAGGTCTAGCAGCAAGTTCTATCACCGGCGTGCCCCTGCCCCCGCCCCCTGGCAGAAAAATGCCAGCTCAGGGCTAAGGATCTGACTGAGAAACCCCAACCCTGGCTGGCACTCCTCTGAGAGCACCTCCATAAGCTTACCCTAACAGAGGGGAAGGTCAGAGGGGAAAGACAGAGAGGCAGCCTGCCAAGGACACAACACCCACTCTCCAGCGCACGCAGCAGCCCCTAGCAGAGAAACCCAAGCTCTGGATCTGAGGACACTCAACCCTACCCGGTACTCTCTCGGGATCAGCAAACATAGATTCTACCGCCAGGCTGCTTCTGGCAGAGAGATCTGGGCCCGGGATCTGGGATTGAGTACTCACAACCTAACTCTTTCCCGCGCCACCCAGGGACCAGTCAACATAACCCCTCCTGGCAGAGGAAAAGGACAAAGAGGCAGCACACAGGAAAAGTGGACACCGAGTCCTGAGGCCACAGTGCCACAGAGGTGACTGTTAGCCTACTCTTGCACTTCCGCAGCAGGACCAAAACAGAGAGTAGTGAGCAAGGGGAACCCCTGTGCATACCAACTGGTCCTGCAAGAGAGTGAGTGAGCCTTTTAGGGAGAGTTTGCCCCAGACCCTGGGCCTCTCCACAGAAGCAACCAGACGAAATCCCTGCCAACCACACCCCTAGTGTGGGCATCATAGGGATTCTTGGGATAGTGACCCCAACATTGAAACCTCTGCCTTGCGGGTCCACCAGTGTAATCCAGGCAAACAATCCCTGGATCTCAGTCAGAACTGCGTAATAGTGGCTTGCAGGCCACTGCAATAGTCAGACAATCCGCGCATGCACACTGCGCCCACTAAAAGCTCATACGAATAGCGCCAGCATCACATTCCTTACTTAGGCAAAACTGAAACCACAGCGCACAATCCCAAACCAGTGAACCTCTATCATCTTCCTGAAAAAACAGTCCGGAAAACAGAAAGAGAGGATCATAACCCAAACTACAATCTCGAGGAACAACCAGTGAGGATTATAAATAACCAGATGGCTAGAGGCAGACATAAGAACACTCCCAACAAAAATCAGGACATAATGACCTCACCAGCAACCCCACAAAACAATGGACACTTCAAATCACTAGATATACAAGAAAACGACCTCAAAACTATGTTTCTCCAGCTATTAGAGGCCCATAAAGATGAAATGAACAAAGCCCTCAGAGAAATAGCCAAAGAAATCGAGATGAACCAAGAGGAAACAAATCGTGCTCTCAGAGAAATGACCACGAAAATTGAGGCAAACAGAGAAGAAATGCACAAAGCTCTCAAATAAATGTCCACACAAATGAAGGCAAATAAAGAAGAAATAAACAAAGCTCTCATAGAAATACAGGCAATTATACCCAAAGAAGTAGAGGCACAATTAGTGATACATAGAGAGGAAACGGACAAAAAAATAGAAGCTATCATTAAAAAGCAGGACTCCACATTCAAACAGATGAAGGAAATGGTGCAAGACATGAAAACAGAATTAGAATCAATAAAGAAAACACAAATAGAGAAAAACCAGGAGCTGGAGAACATAGAGAAAAGATCAGGCACCACAAAGGTAAGCATCACCAACAGAATACAAGAGATGGAAGAAAGAATCTCAGGAGCCGAAGATACACTTGCGGAAATTGACACGTCTCTCAAAGAAAAAATAAAATCAGAAAAGTTCCAAACACAAAACATCCAAGAAATCAAGGACACCATGAAAAGACAAAACCTAAGAATAATAGGAGTAGAAGAAAAAGAAGACATCAGGCTCAAAGGACCGGAAAATATCTTCAAGAAAATTATAGAAGAAAACTTTCCCAACTTAAAGAAGGAGATGGCCATAAACATACAAGAGGCCTACAGAACACCAAGTAGACTAGACCAGAAAAGAAATTCTTCACATCACATCATAGTCAAAACACTGAACCTACAAAACAAAGAAAAAATTCTAAAAGCAGCAAGGGAAAAAGGCCAAGTAACATATGAAGGTAGACCTATCAGAATCACACCAGATTTCTCAACAGAAACTATGAAAGCCAGAAGGACCTGGACAGAAATCATACAGTCCTTAAGGGACCACAGATTCCAACCCAGACTACTATACCCAGCAAAACTTTCAATCAACATAGACGGAGAATTCAAAATATTCCAAGACAAAACCAAATTTAAACAATATGTACATAGTAACCCAGCTTGACAGAAGTTACTAGAAGGGAAACTCCAAACCAAAGAAAACAACTACATCTAAGGAAACAGAGGAAATAGATAACTACACAACCAAAAAAAAAAAAAAACCCACAAAAGAATACAAGCAATAAAACTCAGTGACACCACCAACCCTACATCTAAAGTAAGTAACAATTGTTGGTCACTAGTTTCTATCAACATCAACGGACTCAACTCCCCAGTAAAAAGACACAGACTAACAGAATGGTTGCGGAAACAGGACCCATCATTCTGTTGCATCCAAGAAACACACCTATGCAACAAAGATAAACACTACCTCAGAGTAAAGGGCTGGAAAAATATCTTTCAAGAAAATGGTTGCAGAAAACAAGCGGGAGTAGCCATCCTGATATCTAATAAAATAGACTTTCAACCCAAGTTAATCAAAAAAGATAAGGACGGCCACTATATTCTCATCAAAGGAAAAATCCACCAAGAGGACATCACAATTTTGAATATATATGCCCCAAATACAAGAGCACCTACATTCGTAAATGAAACAATATTAAAGCTTAAATCACACATTGATCCTAATACCCTAATAGTGGGAGACTTCAACACTCCACTCTCACCAAGGGACGGATCAACTAGACAGAAAACAAATAGGGAAATAAAAGCACTTACAGAGACCCTAAATCAAATGGACCTAATAGACATCTACAGATCTTTTCATCCAAACTCAAAAGAGTATACCTTCTTTTCAGCACCTCATGGAACCTTCTCCAAAATAGACCATATAATTGGTCATAAAGAAAGCCTCAACAGATACAAAAAGATTGAAATAATCCCTTGTATTCTATCTGACCACCATGGATTTAAGCTGGACCTCAACAACAACAGAAATAACAAACAGACTACACGCACATGGAAACTGAACAACTTGTTACTCAATAACAGCTGGGTTAAGGAAGAAATAAAGAAAGAAATTAAAGACTTCCTAGAATTCAATGAAAATGAAGGCACAACATACCCAAATTTATGGGACACATTGAAAGCAGTGCTCAGGGGAAAATTTATAGCACTAAGTGCCTGCAAGAAGAAACTCGTAACATCACATACAAACAACTTAATGGCCCAACTGAAAACCCAAGAAAAAAAAGAAGCAGATACACCCAAGAGGAGCAGAAGGCTGGAAATAATCAAACTCAGGACTGAAATCAATCAATTAGAAACAAATAAAATTATTCAAACAATCAATGAAACAAAAAGCTGGTTCTTTGAGAAAATCAACAGGATAGACAAATCCTTAGCCAAACTAAATAAAAAGCAGAGAGAATCTATCCAAATCAACAAAATCAGAGATGAAAAGGGTGACATAACTACAGACACTGAGGAAATTCAAACAATCATTAGCTCATACTACAAAAGCCTATATGCCACAAAATTTGAAAACCTAAATGAAATGGACAATTTTCTTGATAGATTCCATCTTCCAACATTAAGTCAAGATCGGGTAGAAAGACTGAACAGCCCTATATTCCCCAGGGAAATTGAAGCAGTCACTCATAGTCTCCCCTCCAAAAAAAGCCCTGGGCCAGATGGTTTCAGCCCGAAATTCTACCAGACCTTCAAAGAAGTGCTAACACCAATTCTCCTCAAACTATTCCACAAAGTAGAAACAGAAGGTACATTACTAAAGTCATTCTATGAAGCAACAGTCACCCTGATACCTAAACCACACAAAGACCCAACAAAAAAAGATAACTTCAGACCTATCTCTCTTATGAACATTGACGCAAAAATACTCAATAAAATACTTGCAAACCGAATCCAAGAACACATCAAAGATACCATCCACCACGACCAAGTAGGCTTCATCCCAGGCATGCAAGGGTGGTTCAACATACGGAAATCCATCAATGTAATCCACCACATAAACAAACTAAAGGAGAAAAACCACATGATCATCTCCTTAGATGCTGAAAAAGCATTTGACAAAATCCAACACCCATTCATGTTTAAAGTCTTGGAGAGATCAGGAATGCAAGGCACATATCTAAACATAGTAAAGGCAATATACAGCAAGCCTGTAGCCAATATCAAACTCAATGGAGAGAAACTTAAATCAACCCCACTGAAATCAGGGACAAGACAAGGCTGCCCACTCTCTCCCTACCTCTTCAACATAGTACTTGAAGTCCTAGCCAGAGCAATAAGACAACTAAAGGAAATCAAGGGGATACAAATCGGAAAGGAAGAGGTCAAAGTGTCACTATTCGCAGGTGATATGATAGTATATATGAGCGACACCAAAAATTCAACCAGAGAACTCCTCCAGCTGATAAACACCTTCAGCAAAGTGGCAGGATACAAAATCAACTCAAAAATATCAGAAGCCCTCCTGTACACCAAAGACAAAAGTGCCAAAAAAGAAATTAGGGAAACAACACCCTTCACAATAGCCACTAATAACATAAAGTACCTTGGGGTGACACTAACCAAACAAGTGAAAGACCTGTTTGAGAAAAACTTCAAGTCTCTGAAGAAAGAAATTAAAGAAGATCTCAGAAGATGGAAAGATCTCCCATGCTCATGGATTGGTAGGATTAACATTGTGAAAATGGCCATCCTGCCGAAATCAATCTACAGATTCAATGCAATTCCCATCAAAATACCAACTCAATTCTTTAGAGACCTTGAAAAAAAGATTCTCAGCTTCATATGGAGAAACAAAAAACCCAGAATCTCCAAAACAATCCTGTACAACAACAGATCATCTGGAGGTATCTCCATCCCCGATCTCAAGTTGTACTACAGAGCAACAGTAGTAAAAACTGCATGGTATTGGCATAAAAACAGAAAGGAGGATCAATGGAACTGCATAGAAGACCCAGAAATAAACCCAAACACCTATGAATACTTGATTTTTGACAAAGAAGCCAAAACCATTCAATGGAAAAAAGACAGCATCTTCAACAAATGGTGCTCGTCCAACTGGATGTCCACATGCAGAAAAATGAAAATAGATCCATATTTATCACCCTGCACAAAACTAAAGTCCAAGTGGATCAATGACCTCAACATAAAACCAGATACTCTAAATCTGTTAGAAGAAAAAGTGGGGAACAGCCTAGAACTCATTGGCACAGGAGACAACTTCCTGAACAGAACACCAATAGCACAGGCTCTAAGAGCAACAATCAATAAATGGGACTTCATGAAACTGAAAAGCTTCTGTAAAGCAAAGGACACTGTCATCAAAACAAAACAACTGCCTACATATTGGGAAAGAATCATCACCAACCCTTTATCTGACAGAGGACTAATATCGAGTATATACAAAGAACTAATGAAGCTGAAAAGCAGCAAACCAAGTAATCCAATTAATAAATGGGGAACAGAGTTAAACAGAGAATTCTCGACAGAGGAATATCGAATGACAGAGAAACACTTAAAGAAATGCTCATCCTCATTAGCCATCAGGAAAATGCAAATCAAAACGACCCTGAGATTTCACCTTACACCCATCAGAATGGCCAAGGTGAAAAATTCAAGAGACAACACATGCTGGAGAGGTTGTGGAGAAAGGGGAACCCTCCTCCACTGCTGGTGGGAATGTAAACTGGTACAAACATTCTGGAAATCTATCTGGCGCTTTCTAAGACAATTAGTAATAGTGCTTCCTCAAGACCCAATTATACCACTGCTAGGTATATACCCAAAGTTTGCTCAAGTACACAAAAGGGATATTTGCTCAACCATGTTTATAGCAGCTTTATTTGTAATAGCCAGAACCTAGAAACAACCCAGATGTCCATCAACAGAGGAATGGGTACAGAAATTGTGGTATTTTTACACAATGGAATACTACTCAGCAATCAAAAAGGAGGAAATCATGAAATTTGCAGGCAAATGGTGGGATCTAGAAAAGATCATCCTGAGTGAAATATCCCAGAAGGAGAAAGACAAACACGGTATATACTCACTTATATAGACCTATAAGATATGATAAACATAATGAAATCTGTACACCTAAAAAAGATAATCAAGAGAGCGGACATGGGGTAAGATGATCAATCGTTTAGAAAGACAGATGGGATGTGCTTTGAACGTATGACAGGAGTCTACTGAGCGCATTTGAAAGACTCTAACTAGCAGTGTTTTCAAAGCAAAGACTCATGACCAAACCTTTGGCAGAGTACAGGGAATCATAAGAAAGAAGGGGAGTTAGTCTGATGAGGAAAGGATAGGAGCTCCACAAGGACCAAATATATCTGGGCACAGGGTTTTTCTGAGACTGACATGCAACCAAGGACCATGTATGGATATAACCTAGAACCTCTGCTCAGATGTAGCCTGTGGTAGCTCAGTAACCAATTGATTTCCCATAGTGAGGGGAACAAGGACTATTTCTAACAGGAACTCAATGACTGGCTCTTTGACCTCCCCACCCCCCAAGGGAGGAGCAGTCCTGTTAGGCCACAGAGGAGAGCTTTGCAGCCAGTCCTGAATATACCTGATAAAACAGGATCAGATGAATGGGGAGGAGGTCCCCCTATCAATGGACTTGGAAAGGGGCACGGTGGAGATGAGGGATATGGACATGGCTGGGATACAGAGTTAATAAAATGTAATTGATAAGAAAAAAATAAAATTAAAAAAAAATTTAACTCAAATAAATCTGAAGCCCTCCTGTGAATAAAGGACAAATGGGCAGAGAATTTAGGGAAACATCTTCCTAATAGCCACAAATAATATAAAGTACCTTGATGTGACTCTAAATAAGCAAGTGAAATACCTGTGTGAAAAAAAAGTAACTCTAAGAAGGACAAAATTAAAGAAGATATCAGAAGATGGAAAGACCTCCCATGCTCATGGGTTGGTAAGATTAACACAGTGAAAATAGGTATCCTACCAAAAGCAATCTACAGATTCAGTGCAATTTCCTGTAAAATATCAGCACATTATTTTGGTCTTTTGAAAACTCTTTGTAATCCTCACCCCTGATCATACCTATGTTACTGGTTTACTTGATATCTAGTGTTTTGGTTTTGGCTTTTTCTGAGTTTGTTTGTTTGTTTATTTTTAGATCTTTGGATATTCTGGTTAATGACCCTCTACAATATGTATAAAAGAGGTTTTACCCGTGTAAAGATATAAAGAGTATTACCCATTCCGTTAATGCTGTTTTGCTTAAATGATGGTGCCCTATCCTGTGCAGAAGATTTTTAACTTCATGGCTGTAGAATGTGGAAGGTCAAGTTCACTTAGCAGTGCCACATCAGGATTGGTGGTCCTGTATCCTATAATAATTTACACTGATGAAACCATGAGAAGCAAGCTAGTTAAAAGTACTCCTTTATGATTTCTGCTTCACTTGATGCCTCCATCTTCCTGCCCTACTTTTGCTCCAGCCCTGACTTCACCCAGTGATGGACTGTGATATGGGCCCATAAAACAAACCTAAAGCTAAAACAAACCTTTTCTCATCAAGTTGCTTCAGGCAAGATGTTTTTCCCAGCAATAGCTATTTAAGTAAGACAGAGTACAAACTGATTCAGTCTCTGTTTGAACTAATGTGGAGGTTCCTCAGAAATCTAAGCATCAATCAACCACAGTACTGGCGTCTATACTACTCTGGAGCAGATATCCAAAAACGCTACATGTTAACACAGAGATACTTGCTAATCCATGTTTGTTGCTACTCTATTCATAGTAACCAGAAATTCTTTTGTGTGTGTGTGTGTTAGTGTGAATGTGTTTATTAAATTTTTATTTTTTCACAATTTATTCATTATATATCCTGATTGAAGTCCTCTCCCTCAACTCCCACAGTCTTACCATCCCCCTCTCTTCCCTTCATCACGTAACCCTAGTCCATTGAAAAGGGGAGTTCTCCTCTTCTGCCATCTGCCCCAGCTTATCAAGTCTCATTACGATTGTCTGGATCCTCTTCTTCTGTGACCTGGCAAGACCACATAGCCAGGGGCAAGTGCTCAAAGAGCAGCAACTGAGTTCATGACAGAGGCAGTGCCTTCTCACCTTACTCTGGCACCCACATGGAGACTGAGCTGCCAATCTGCTACATCTGAGCAGTAGGTCTAGGTCCTCTCCACACATGGTCCCTGGTTGGTGCAACAGTCTCTGCAGGACCTCCCTGGGCTCAGATATTTTAGCTTTGTTGGCCTCCTTGTGAGGCTCCTGCCCCCTCTAGGACCTGCTATCCAGCCCCCTTCTTCCATAAGTCTCTGTGCACTCTGCCCAAAGTTTGGCTGTGAGTCTCAGCATCTGCTTCTATTCCCTGTTGGGTGGAGCCTCAGAGGACCTCTATGGTAGGTTCCCATGCTGTTTCCTCTCTTCCACTGCTGCTGGTGTCTATCCTGTTTGCCATTCTGAATGAGATTTAAGCATCCTCCCTAAGGTCCTCCTTAGTGTTTAGCTTCTTTAGGTCTGTAGATTTTAGTATGGCTATCCTATATTATAGGGTTAATATCTGCTTCTAAGTGAGTGTATACCATGCCTGTCTTTCTTATTTTTTATTATTTTTATTTTTTTATATTAGAAACGTTATTTGCTTTGTATCCCAGCCATAGCCCCCTCTCTCATTCCCTCCAATTCCACCCTCCCTCCCTAATCTCCCCCCTGTCGCTTTCTAAGTCCACTGCTAGGGGAGGACCTCCTCCCCTTCCTTCTGAGCCTAGCTTATCCAGTATCTTCAGGACTGGTTGCAATGTCCTCCTCTGTGGCCTGGCAAGGCAGTTCCTCCCTCGGGGGTGGTGAAAGGTAAAGGAGCATGTCATTGAGTTCATGTCAGAAATAATTCCTGAACCCTTTACTAGGGTAACCCACTTGCATACTGAGCTACCATGAGCTACATCAGAACAAGGGTTCTAGATTATATCCATACATGATCCTTGGTTAGAGGAACAGTCGCATAGAGAACGCCCGTGCACTGATATATTGTGCCCTTGTGGAGCTCCTGTCCTCTCCCGGTCATACTAACTCCCCCTTCTTTCATATGATTCCCTGCACTCTACCAAAGTTTTGGTTATGTGTCTTAGTATCTGCTTTGATATGCTGCTAGGTAGAGTCTTTCAGAGGCCTTCTGTGGTAGGCTCCTGTCCTATTTCTTATATTCTCCTACTTCCCATGTCCATCCCATTTGTCTTTAAAAGTGAGGATTGATCATCTTACCCCAGGTCCTCTTTCTTGTTTATCTTTTTTAGGTGCACATATTTTAGTATATTTATCCTATCTTATAGGACTATATAGATGAGTATACACCATGTATGTCTTTCTGCTACTGGGATACCTCACTCAGGATGATCTTCTCTAGATCCCACCATTTGCATGCCAATTTCATGATTTCCCTGTTTTTGATTGCTGAGTAGTATTTCATTGTATAAAAGTACCACAATATCCATTCCTTAACTGAGAGACATCTGGGTTGTTTCCAGCTTTTGGCTATTATGAATAAAATTGCTACAAACATGGTTGAGCAAATGTCCTTGTGTACTTGAGCATCTTTTGGATATATGTCTAGGAGTGGTATAGCTGGATCTTGAGATAGCACTATTCCTAATTGTCTGAGAAAGCACCAGATTGATTTCCAAAGTGGTTGTACCAGTTTACATTCCCACCAACAATGGAGGAGGGTTCCCAATTCTCCACAACCTCTCCAGCATGTGTTGTCACTTGATTTTTTGATCTTAGCCATTCTGATAAGTATAAGGTGAAATCTCACGTTCCTTTTGATTTGCATCTCTCTGACGGCTAAGAACGTTGAACATCTCTTTAAGTGTTTCTCTGCCATTCTATATTCTTCTACAGAGAATCCTCTGTTTAGCTCCGTACCCCATTTTGTAATTGGGTTGCTTGAATTATTGCCTTTTGACTTCTTTAGTTATTTATATATTCTGGATATCAGCCCTCTGTCAGATGTAGGGTAGGTAAAGATGCTTTCCCATTCTTTGGTCTGTTGTTTTGTTCTGACAACAGTACCCTTTGTTATAAAGAAGCTTTTCTTCTGTAAAGCAAAGGACACCGTCATCAAAACAAAGCGACTGCCTACAGATTGGGAAAGAATCATCACCAACCCTCTATCTGACAGAGGACTCATATCCAATATATATAAAGAACTAAACAAGCTGAAAAGCAACAAACCAAGTAATCCACTTAAAAAATGGGGAACAGAGCTAAAGAGAGAATTTTCTACAGAGGAATATCGAATGGCAGAGAAGCACTTAAAGAAATGCTCAACCTCATTAGCCATTAGGGAAATGCAAATCAAAACAACCCTGAGATTTCACCTTACACCCATCAGAATGGCCAAGATGAAAATCTCAAGGGACAACACATGCTGGAGAGGTTCTGGAGAAAGGGGAACCCTTCTCCACTGCTGGTGGGAATGTAAACTGGTACAACCACTCTGGAAATCAAACTGGCGCTTTCTCAGACAACTAGGAATAGCGCTTCCTCAAGATCCAGCCATACCACTCCTAGGCATATACCCAAAAGAGGCGCAAGTACACAACAAGGACATTTGTTCAACCATGTTTGTAGCAGCTTTATTTGTAATAGCCAGAAGCTGGAAACAACCCAGATGCCCCTCAACTGAAAAATGGATGCAGAAACTGTGGTACATCTATACAATGGAGTATTACTCAGCAATGAAAAATAAGGAAATCATGAAATTTGCAGGTAAATGGTGGGACCTGGAAAGGATCATCCTGAGTGAGTTGACCCAGAAGCAAAAAGACACTCATGGTATATACTCACTCATATAAACATACAATATAGAATAAACCCACTAAAATCTGTACATCTAAACAAACTAAGCAAAAGAGAGGACCCTAACTAAAATGTTCAATCCCCATCCTGAAAGGCAAAGAGGATGTACATCAGAAGAAAACGAAAATAGGAAACAACCTCTGAACCTGCTACAGAGGGCCTCTGAAAGCCAGAAGAAAACAGGAAAAAACCTTGAAACCTGCCACAGAGGGCCTCTGAAAGCTTCTGCAGTATAGAGTGTCAAAGCAGATGCTGAGCCTGATGGACAACTGATGGGCAGAGTGAATGGAATTTTATGTAAGAAGTGGGAAATAGTAAGAGCTGGAGGGAACGGGAACTCCACAAGCAGAGCAACAGAACAAGATAATTTGAACACAGGGAACTTCCCAGAGACTCATACTCCAACCAAGGACTATTTGTGGAGATGACCTGGAACCCCTGCACAGGTGTAGCCCATGGCAGTTCAGTGTCCAAGTGGGTTCCATAGTAATGGGAAGAGGGACTGCCTCTGACATAATCTGATTGGCCTGCTCGTTGATCACTTCCCCCTGAGGGGGGAGCAGCCTTACCAGGCCACAGTAGAGGACAATGCAGCCACTTTTGATGAGAACTGATAGACTAAGATCAGAAAGAAGGAGAGGAGGACCTCCCCTATCAGTGGACTTGGGGAGTGGCATGCATGCAGAAAGGGGAGGGAGGGTGGGATCGGCAGGGGAGGAGGGAGGGGCTCATGGGGGGATACAAAATGAATAGTGTAATTAATAAAAAAAATAAAAGATTTAATAAAAAAAGAATTGTCTTGGTAATTTGATGGGAATTGCATTGAATCTGTAGATTGCTTTTGGTAAGATGGCCATTTTTACTATGTTAATCCTGCCAAGCCATGAGCATTTGGAGATATAGTGCTACCTCAAGATCTAACTATACCACTCCGAGGCATATATCCAAAATTTGCTCAAGTATACAACAAGGACATTTGCTCAACCATGTTCGTAGAAGCTTTATTCATAATAGCCAGAATCTGGAAACAAACCAGATGTCCCTCAATGGAGGAATGGATACCGAAATTAGGTATATTTACAATGAAGTACTACTCAGCAATTAAAAATAAGGAAATCATGTAATTTGCAGGCAAATTGTGGGAACTAGGAAAGATCATCCTGAGTGAGGTATTCCAGAACCAGAGAGACACACTTTGTATATACTTACTTATAAGTGAGCATAGCCATATTATATAGGATAAACATACTGAAATCTACAGACATAAAGAAGCTAAATAAAAAGGAGGACCCTAGGGAAGAAGTTTAATTTTCATTCAGAAGTGAAAACAGGGTAGGCACTGGAAGTGATAGTAGTGCGGAAACAGGTTTAGAGACTAACACAGGTTTCCTCTAAAAGACTTCAACCACAGGGCATTGAAGGAGATGCAAGGACTTACAGCCAGACTTTGGATAGAGCACAGGGAATCTTATGGAAGATGGGGGATATAAAAAGACCTAGAGGGGACAGGAGCCACACAAGGAGACCAAACCAAAAAACAAACAACCAAAAAAAAAAAAAAAACAAAGCCCGGGTGGAACTGCAGAGACTGATGCATCAACCAAAGACTAGAAAGACTAGAGAGAGAGAGAGAGAAAGGGAGAGACAAGGAGAGAGAGAGATGAACTAGACCCCTGCTCAGATATAGCCCATAGGTATCTCAGTCTCCATGTTGATTCCCTAGTAAGAGCAGAAGAGATAGTCTCTGACTTGAACTCTGTTGCCTGCTCCTTGATTACTTCTCCCTTCTAGGGTCTACCTAGCCAGCCCACAGAGGAAGAGGATCCAGGCAGTCCTGATGGGACCTAATAGGCTAGAGTCAGACAGTAGAGGAGTAGGACTTCCCCTATCAGTGGACTAGGAAAGAGGGATAGGGGAAGAAGAGGAAGAAAGGTGGGACCAGGAAGAAATGAGGGAGATGGCTACAACTGGGATACAAAATGAATTAATTGTAAAAAACAATAAAAGTAATAAAAACAAAAACAAAAAACCCAACAACAAAAAATAATAATGACAACAACAGCAACAAAAACCAAAAGGTTAAAGCTCTGTAGACCTCAGGAAATCCAAATGATAACTACGTTGAGATATTTTCTTACTCGACTCAGAATGGACAAAGTCAATAAAATAGATGACAGCAGGTGCTAGACAGGATGTAGATAAAGAGAGTCATACTGATTCACTACTGATAGCAGCACAAACTGACAGAACCACTGAGGAAATCAGTATGAAGCTTTCTGAAAAAAAAGCAGAGAATGACTGACCACAAGATTCCATTCTACCACACCAGAGCATCTACCCAAAATATTTGTTATCTTTCCATGGAGATACCTGTTCATACATGTTTGTTGAAGTTCTAGTCATAATATCCAGAAAGTAAAATAGTATAGAAATTCCTTGACTGATGAATACAAGATAAAAATGTGAAGTATTTATGCATGTGATATTGTTCAGCTCTTAAGAAAAGTGAAGTTTGCAGGGATATAGTTGGAGCTAGAGACAATTACCCTGGCTGTATCATCTTCCTCTGTGACCTGGCAAAGCTAAACCCTGAAGGGGAGGTGATCAAAGAGCCACTGAATTCATGTCAGAGACAGCCCCTGTACCTCTTACTAGGGAAGCCATTTGGAAATGGAGCATCTAATGGACTTCCTTTGAACAGGGGTCTAGGTCCTCTCCATGCATGGTCCTTGGTTGGAGTATTGGTCTCTGCAAGCCCCACAGGCCCCGTTATTTTAGATCTTTAGTTCTCCTTGTGGAGTTCTTATTCTCTCCAGGTCTTTCTATCTCCATTTTTTTTCCACAAGGATTATGGCACTCTGTCCAAAGTTTGGCTATGAGTCTCAGCATCTCCTTCAATACTCTGGTGGGTAGAGCCTTTCACAGGTCCTCTGTGGAGGGTTCTGTTCCTTGTCTTCTTTTACTAAAGATGTCTATCCTGTTTGCCCTTCTGAATGAGGATTAAGCATATTCCCTAAGGTCCTCCTTGTTGTTTAGCTTCTTTAGGACTATAGATTTTAGTATCTTTATCCTATATTATATGGCCAATATCCACTTATAATTACGTATATACCATAAGTGTTTCTTCTGCTTCTGGGTTACCTCACTCAAAAAATCTTTTCCAGTTTCCACCATTTGCCTGCAAATTTCATGATTTCCTTGTTTTCAGTTGCTGAGTTGTATTCCATTTCGTAAATGTATCACAATTTCTGTATCTCTTCTTCAGTTGAGGGACATCTAGGTTGTTTCCAGATTCTGGCTATTATGTATAATGCTGCTATGATCATAGCTGAGTAAATGTTTTTGTTGTATGATTTAGCATCTTTTGGATATATGCCCAGGAGTTTTATAGCTGGATCTTGAGGTAACACTATTCCTAATTTCCTGAGAAAGCTCCAGATTGATTTCCAGAGATATTGTAGAAGGTTATATTCCCACCAGAAATGGAGGAGGGTACCCTTTTTCTCCACATCCTCTCCAGCATGCATCATCCCTTCAGTTTTTGAGCTTAGTCATTCTGATGGGTGCAATCTCAGGGTCATTTTTTTTTTCTTTTTCTTTTTCTTTTTCTTTTTCTTTTTTTTTTTTTGTGTCTGTCAAAGATCACTGTCTTTTTTTAAATTTTATTTTTCTTATTAGTTACATTTTGTTAACTCTGTGTCCCAGCTGTATCCTGCTCACTCATTCCAACCCCAACCTCACACTCCCTCCCTAGTCTCCTCCCTGCCCCTTTCCAAGTCCACTGATAGGGGAGGACCTCCTCCCCTTTCATTTGACCCTGTTTTTTTTTTTTATTTTCATAAATTTTTTTTTTCTCATATCACTTTGTTTGGGCATTATTTTTTGCCTGGCTGTTTTCTTTCTTTTTTTAATTTTAATTTTTTATTAATTACACTTTATTCATTTTGTATCCCCCCATAAGCCCCTCTCTCCTCCCCTACCGATCCCACCCTCCCTCTCATTTCTGCATGCATGCCACTCCCCAAGTCCACTGATAGGGGAGGTCCTCCTCTCCTTCTTTCTGATCTTAGTCTATCAGTTCTCATCAAAATTGGCTGCATTGTCCTCTACCGTGGCCTGGTAAGGCTGCTCCCCCCTCAGAGGGAAGTGATCAAAGAGCAGGCCAATCAGATTATGTCAGAGGCAGTCCCTCTTCCTATTACTATGTAACCTACTTGGACACTGAACTGCCATGGGCTACATCTGTGCAGGAATTCTAGGTTATCTCCACGAATAGTCCTTGGTTGGAGTATGAGTCTCTGGGACTCATTATTATCTTGTTCTGTTGCTCTGCTTGTGGAGTTCCCATCCCCTCCAGCTCTTACTATTTCCCACTTCTTGCATAAAATTCCATTCACTCTGCCCATCAGTTGTCCATCAGGCTCAGCATCTGATTTGACAGCCTATACTGCAGAGGCTTTCAGAGGCCCTCTGTGGCAGGTTTCAAGGTTGTTTCCTGTTTTCTTCTGGCTTTCAGAGGCCCTCTGTAGCAGGTTCCGAGGTTGTTTCCTATTTTCTTTTTCTTCTGATGTCCATCCTCTTTGCCTTTCAGGATGGGGATTGAGCATCTTTAGTTAGGGTCCTCTCTTTTGCTTAGTTTGTTTAGATGTTCAGATTTTAGTGGGTTTGTAGGTTTATATGAGTGAGTATATACCATGCGTGTCTTTTTGCTTCTGGGACAACTCACTCAGGATGATCCTTTCCAGGTCCCACCATTTACCTGCAAATTTCATGTTTTCCTTATTTTTCATTGCTGAGTAATACTCCATTGTATAGATGTACCACAGTTTCTGCATCCATTCTTCAATTGAGGGGCATCAGGGTTGTTTCCAGCTTCTGGCTATTACAAATAAAGCTGCTACAAACATGATTGAGCAAATGTCCTTTTTGGGTACTTGAGCCTCTTTTGGGTATATGCCTAGGAGTGTTATGGCTGGATCTTGAGGAAGTGCTATTCCTAGTTGTCTGAGAAAGCACCAGTTTGATTTCCAGAGTGGTTGTACAAGTTTACATTCCCACCAGCAGTGGAGAAGGGTTCCCCTTTCTCCACAACCTCTCAGGCATGTGTTGTCCCTTGAGTTTTTCATCTTGGCCATTCTGATGGGTGTAAGGTGAAATCTTAGGGTTGTTTTCATTTGCATTTCCCTAATGGCTAATGAGGTTGAGCATTTCTTTAAGTGCTTCTCTGCCATTCGATATTCCTCTACAGAGAATTCTCTCTTTAGCTCTGTTCCCCATTTTTTAAGTGGATTACTTGGTTTGTTGCTTTTCAACTTGTTTAGTTCTTTATATATATTGGATATGAGTCCTCTGTCAGATAAAGGGTTGGTGATGATTCTTTCCCAATCTGTAGGCAGTCGCTTTGTTTTGATGACGGTGTCCTTTGCTTTACAGAAGCTTTTCAATTTCATGAGGTCCCATTTATTGATTGTTGCTCTTAGAGCCTGTGCTGTTGGTGTTCTGTTCAGGAAGTTTTCTCCTGTAACGATGAGTTCTAGGGTATTCCCCACTTTTTTTTCTAGCCGATTTAATGTGTCTGGTTTTATGTTGAGGTCTTTGATCCACTTGGCTTGAGTTTTGTGCAGGGTGATAAGTATGGATCTATTTTCATTTTTCTACATGTAGACATCCAGTTGGACCAGCACCATTTGTTGAAGATGCTATCTTTTTTCCATTGTATGGTTTTCGCATCTTTGTCAAAAATCAGGTGTCCATAAATGTGTAGATTTATGTCAGGGTCTTCTGTTCGATTCCATTGATCCACCATTCTGTTTCTATGCCAGTACCATGCAGTTTTTATAACTGTTGCTCTATAGTACAGCTTGAGATCAGGGATGGAGATACCTCCAGAAGATCTTTTATTGTAGAGGATTTTTTTAGCAATTCTCGTTTTCTTGTTATTCCATAGGAAGTTGAGAATTTTTCTTTCCAGGTCTGTAAAGAATTGTGTTGGCAATTTAATGGGAATTGCATTAAATCTGTAGATTGCTTTTGGTAAGATGGCCATTTTTACTGTTAATCCTGCCAAGCCATGAGCATGGGAGATCTTTCCATCTTCTCATATCTTCCTCTAATTCTTTCTTCAGAGACTTGAAATTTTTTTCATACAAGTCTTTGACTTGCTTGGTTAGGGTTACACCAAGGTACTTTATGTCATTTGTGGCTATTGTGAATTGTGTTGTTTCTCTAATTTCTTTCTCAGCCCTTTTGTCTTTTGTATACAGGAGTGCTACTGATTTTTTTGAGTTAATTTTGTATCCGGCCATTTTGCTGAAGGTGTTTATCAGCTGTAGGAGTTCCCTGGTAGAGTTTTTGGGGTCACTCATGTATACTATCATATCATCTGCAAATAGTGATAATTTGACTTCTTCCTTTCCCATCTGTATCCCCTTGATCTCCTTCAACTGTCTTATTGCTCTAGCAAGGACTTCCAGCACTATGTTGAAGAGATATGGAGAGAGTGGGCAGCCTTGTCTTGTCCCTGATTTCAGTGGGATTGCTTAAGTTTCTCTCCGTTCAGTTTGATGTTGGCTATAGGCTTGCTGTATATCGCCTTTACTATGTTTAGATAGGTGCCTTGTATCCCTGATCTCTCCAGTACTTTAAACATGAATGGATGTTGGATTTTGTCAAATGCTTTTTCAGCATCTAGGGAGATTATCATGTATGTTTTTTTCTTTCAGTTTGTTAATATGGTGGATCACATTGATGGATTTCTGTATATTGAACCGCCCCTGCATACCTGGGATGAAGCCTACTTGGTCATAGTGGATAATATCTTTGATGTGTTCTTGGATTCGGTTTGCAAGTATTTTGTTAAGTATTTTTGCATCAATGTTCATAAGGGAGATTGGCCTGAAATTCTCTTTCTTTGTTGAGTCTTTGTGAGGTTTAGGTACCAAGGTGATTGTGGCTTCATAGAATGAGTTTGGTAATGTTCCTTCTGTTTCTATTTTGTGGAATAGTTTGAAGAGAATTGGAGTTAGCTCTTCTTTGAAGGTCTGGTAGAATTCTGCTCTGAAGCCATCTGGTCCTGGGCTATTTTTGGATGGGAGACTTTTGATGACTGCTTCTATTTCTTTGGGGGATATAGGACTATTTAATTGATTTACCTGGTCCTGATTCAGCTTTGGTAAGTCAAATCGATCAAGAAAATTATCCATTTTATTTAGATTTTCAAATTTTGTTGAGTATAGACTTTTGAAGTAAGTCCTAATGATTGTTTGGATTTCCTCAGTGTCTTTAGTTATGTCCCCCTTTTTGTTTCTGATTTTGTTGATTTGGGTGGTGTCTCTCTGCCTTTTAGTTAGCTTGGCTAAGGGTTTGTCTATCTTGTTGATTTTCTAAAAGAACCAGCTCTTGGTTTCATTGATTCTTTGAATTGTTTATTTGTTTCTAATTGATTGATTTCAGCCCTGAGTTTGATTATTTCCAGCCGTCTACTCCTTTTTGGTGTGTCTGCTTCTTCTTTTTCTAGGGTTTTTAAGTGGGCCATTAAGTTGCTTGAATGAGCTGTCTCGAATTTCTTCTTGAAGGCACTTAGTGCTATGAACTTTCCTCTTAGCACTGCTTTCATTGTGTCCCACAAGTTTGGGTATGTTGTGTCTTCATTTTCATTGAATTCTAGGAAGACTTTAATTTCTTTCTTTATTTCTTCCCTGACCCAACTGTCATTTAGTAACAAGTTGTTCAGTTTCCATGAGTGTGTAGGCTTTTTGCTATTTCTGTTGTTGTTGAAGTCCAGCTTTATTCCATGGTGATCAGACAGGATACAAGGGATTATTTCAGTCTTCTTGTATCTGTCGAGGCTTGCTTTGTGACCAACTATATGGTCTATTTTGGAGAAGGTTCCATGAGGTGCTGAGAAGAAGGTAAATTCTTTTGTGTTTGGGTTTAAAGTTCTGTAAATGTCTGTGAGGTCCATTTGATTCATGACCTCTGTCAGAGATATTGTTTCTGTGTTTAATTTCTGTTTTGTTGACCTGTCCTTTGTTGAGAGTGGGGTGTTGAAGTCTCCCACTATTAATGTGTGGGGATCTATGTGTGGTTTAAATTTTATCAATGTTTCTTTTACAAATGTGGGTGCTCTTGTATTTGGGGCATAGATGTTCAGGATTGTGATGTCTTTCTGGTGGAATTTTTCCTTGATGAGTATGAAGTGTCCTTCCTCATCTCTTTTTATTAATTTTGGTTGAAAGTCTATTTTATCAGATATTAGAATGGCTACTCCTGCTTGTTTCTTGGGTCCATTTGCTTGGAAAGTTGTCTTCCAACCTTTTACCCTCAGGTAATGTCTATCTTTGTGCCTTAGGTATGTTTTTTGTATACAACATATTGCTGGGTTTTGTTTACGTATCCATTCTGTTAATCTGTGTCTTTTTACTGGAGAGTTGAGTCCATTGATGTTGAGGGAGATTAATGACCAGTGGCTGTTAGATCCTTTGATTTTGATGTTGGCTGTGTTCATAAGTTTGTGTGCTTGGTTGCTTTTTGTTTTAGTGTAGTAAGGTTAATTATTTCCTGTGTTTTCTTGACAGAAGCTAATTTTCTTGGGTTGTATTTTCCCTTCCAGTGTCTTCTGTAATGCTGGATTTGTGTGTAGGTATTGTTGAAATTTGTTTTTGTCATTGAATATCTTGTTTTCTCCGTCTATGAGGACTGAGAGTTTTGCAGGGTATAGTAGCCTGGGCTGACATCTGTGTTCTCTTAGGGTCTGCATGATATCTGTCCAGGCCCTTCTGGCTTTCATAGTTTCTGTTGAAAAGTCAGGTGTGATTCTAATGGGTTTGACATTATATGTTACTTGGCCTTTTTCCCTTGCAGCTTATAGTATTTTTTCTTTGTTCTGTATACTTCCTGTTTTGATTATTATGTGGCGGGAGGATTTTCTTTTCTGGTCAAATTTGTTGGGTGTTCTGCAGGCCTCATGTATCCTTATTGACTTCTCCTTTAACTTGGGGAAATGTTCTTCAATGATTTTGTTGAAAATATTTTCTGGGCCTTGGAGAAGGGAGTCTTCTTTTTCCTCTATTCCTATTATTCTTAGGTTTTGTCTTTTCATATTGTCTTGGATTTCTTGGACGGTCTGTGTCAGGAATTTTTTGTATTTTCCATTTTCTTCGACAGATACATCGATTTCTTCCATTGTATCTTTTCCACCTGCGATTCTTTCTTCCATTTCTTGTATTCTGTTGGTTATGCTTACCTCTGTAGTCCCTGTTTTCTTCCCTAAATTCTTCCTCTCCATTATTTCCTCCATTTGTGTTTTCTTTAATTTTTCCAGTTCTATCTTCAGGTCTTGAGTTGCTTTGTTTACTTCCTTCACCTGTCTGCTTGTATTTTCCTCTTTTTCTTTTAGTTCCTTCAACTCTGTCTCTTTTATTTCTTTCATTGATTTAATTATTTCTCCTCTCAAGGCCACAAGCTGTTTGGCTGCATCTTCCCGTTATTTCTTCACGGATGGCCATAATCTGCTTGTCTTTATCTTCCTCCATTTCTTTACGGATAGCCATGATCTGCTTGGTTTTATCTTCCTCTAATTCTTTACGTATTTTATTTGTTTCCTCTATTATCCTCTTCATCAGCATAGATGTAAGGTCACCTTCTTGATTTTCTATTATGCTGCATTGTCCAGGGCTGTTCGCCCCTGGATGGCTGGATTCTGCAGATGCCATATTGCTCTGTCTTTTGTTGGTTGAGCTTTTACACTGACCTCTACCCATTGGGCTGATTTAGGTGTTGGCTGTTAGTTTCTGTGCTTCCTGGAGTTCTGAGGTAGGGAGTATCCCCTTGGCTGGAAGATGCTTTTTCCTGAAGGAGTCCTTCTCTGCTTTTTGGTTATGGTCACTGTATGGCCAGTGTTTCTCAGGAGTTGCCACTGCTCACCTCAGGTTTATAGCCCTGAGTAGTAGCTGTGGTCTATGTTAGGCATGGGGGGATCTCCTCTTACCCATAGAAGTTCTCAAGACAGCTGCCCCACTGCTGGGTTTCTTATTACAAATTTAGTGTTCTGCTGCTCACTAAATTTCCAGGTACAGTCCTCTTGAAGAACCTGCTGATTCCATAGCTGTGGGGTTTTCTCCCAACAGGAAAACTCAGTTGCACTCAGCAAGTATCTGGGCCAGAGGCTGAGTGCTCTGCTCTGGGCCTGGAGAATGTGCACCTAGGTTGAGTTGGCGCCTGGGGGCGCTGCTCTGGTCTGCAGGCTTGGTGCCTCACTCTGGACCAGAAGCTGTGTGTCCCTGTCTGGGATGGTGGCTGCAGGCACTGCTCTGGTCCAGACGCTGTGGGTGCAGCCCTCTTAAAGGACCAGGGATTCCCACAGTTTTGACAGTCTAGCTAGGAATAATTGGTTGATCCTTGGCATAGTATCTGAGGGCTGCTGTAATGGCTCTCTGGCTTTTGTAGGTCTGAGGATGCAGCTGTGTGACCCAGTGCCCTAGGGGAACTCAATAATGGCAGCTGAGCACAGTGCTCCTGCCTGCATTAGAGCCTAGAATTTGTGAATTCAGGAAGTGTTTTGGTACTGGGTGTCCTAAGTGTTTGAGGTGATGATCCCCTCTGCTGGGGGTTTTCTCCTGCCAGAGACACCCAGACTTTGCTTTGGGGACGGCTGTTCTGTCTGGGGTGGCGAGTAGAACCCACAGGCACAGATGCCCGCTTGTGGCTCTGCCTTTCTGGCCGTTCGGAGCCTTGGCTGCTGCCTAAACTGGGTAATTTTTGGGGTGGGGGTGTCGGCTGAGTGCTCTGAGATCAGATCAGCTGTTTCCCTCCCTGTGGGTTTGCACCTGCCAGTGAAATGCAGTCTCTGGTGCCTGGTGCCCTGGTGCCCACAGTTCTATCTGAGGCGGCAAATCAGGAGCGCAGGCAGGGCTCTGTGCAGGCGCCTGGGTCCCGGCTTTGGGTCCGGGCTGGCTCTTGGGGCACCCGCGGAACCCGAGTCTTTTCCAGGGGATGTCTGGGTAACCTGAGGTCAGTCCCAATCGTTTCCTGCTCCGTGGGATTATCTCTCGACTGGGAAATCCAGTCTATGGTGTTGTGGGCCCACAGTTCAGTCTGGGACCTTGACCAGATTGTGTTGGCGGGTAGCTCTGGGCTGGCGACCAAGCGCCTGGCGGAACCGGGAACTCTTCTGCGGTTTAGCCGGGTGAGTTAAAGCTGATTGAATCCCCCACCGTGGGGTATCCTCTCACCTGTGAAACACAATCACTTGTGTTTTATGGCCGCGAGTTCTGATTGCTGGTCACTGTGACAATCCTGCTGTGCTGCTCCTTAGAATGAGAGTCCTCTAGGCGCCGCCATCTTGCCCCGCCTCCGACCCTGTTTTATCAGGTAAGTTCAGGGCTGGTTGCAAAGTCCTCCTCTGTGGCCTAACAGGACTGCTCCTCCCCTAAGACTCTACCTAGCAGTGTTTCAAAGCAGACACTAAGACTCATAACCAAACTCTTGGCAGAGTGCAGAGAATCATATGAAAGAAGGGGAGTTAGTATGATATGCAAAGGATAGGGGCTGTATAAGGACCAAATATATCCGGGCACAGGGTCTTTTCTGAGACTGACACTCAACCAAGGACCATCTATGGATATAACCTAGAACTTCTGCTCAGATGTGGCCCGTGGTAGCTCAGTAACCAAGTAGTTTCCCAAAGTAAGGGAACAAGGACTATTTCTAACAGGTTCTCAAGGTCAGGGTCATTTTTATTTGCATTTCTTGAATAACTAAGGATGTTTAGCATTTCTTTATGAGATTCTTCACCATTTGTTATTCCTTTGTTGAGAATTCTATGTTTAGTTCTGTACTTCATTTTTTCTTTTTTAAATTTAATTTTTATTAATTATAGTTTATTCACTTTGTGTTCCAGCTGTAGCCACCTTCCTCATCCCCCTCCAATACCACCCTCCCTCCCTCTTCTTCTCCTATGCCCCTCCCCCAGTCCAATAATAAGGGAGATCATCTTCCCCTTCCATCTGACCCTAATTAATCAGGTCTCATCAGGAGTGGCTTCATTGTCTTCCTCTGTGGCCTGGTAAGGCTGCTCCCCCCCTCAGGGGGAGATGATCAAAGAGCCAGCCCCTGAGTTCATGTCAGAGACAGTCCCTGTTGCTATTACTAGGGAACCCTCTTGTACACTGAGCCGCCATGGGCTACATCTGGGCAGGGGTCTTAGGTTATCTCCATAAATAGTCCTTGTTTGGAGTATCAGTCTCAGAAAAGACTCCTGTGGTCAGATTTTTTGGTTCTGTTTCTCTCCTTGTGGAGATCCTGTCCCTCATTTTTAAATTGGGTTATTTGGTTTGTTGGAGTTTCATTTCTTGAGTTCTTTATATATTTTAGATATTAGGCCTCCCACAGCAACTCTTTCAAAGGAGAACATTTAGTTGGGGCTGGTTTACAAATTCAGAGGTTTAATCCAATTTCATCATGGTAAGAAGTTTGTCGGCATACAGGTAGACATGGTGCTGGAGGAGGAGTCCAAATATCTAAATCCAGAATGGCAGGCAGCAAGAAGAGAGAAACAATGGACCTATATTGAGACCCACAGCCTCAGTGACATACTTTTTTCAACAAAGGCCACACCTAGTCCATATATGTCACACCTAGTAATAATGCCACTCTGGTGGCCAAGCATTCAAATAGATGAGTGTATGGGGGTCATTCCTATTTAAACCATCATAATATCCCACTGCTAATTAAGAAGCTATTTGTAAATGATAGCTACTGGGTCAGGAACAATTCATTTTCTTCAATAGAATGACCCTGGGTATGTCAGCCACAGTTAAGGGGGAGAATAGCTAGCCAACACAATATAGACTCTAAAGTTTTATCTTGTTTTGTTGTCCCTGTGTTATATGTGTTTTAGTTTTGTACTGACTTTGTTTATTTTCTTTTTTAAGGAAACATTATGAATTTGAATTTGAGAGATTAATCTGGAAGGAGTTTGTTGACGGGGGAAAGATAATGAGAAAAAGATATTGTATGTGAAATAAAAACAAGAAAATTAAAAGAAACAAAGCAACTTGGGCTTGTGAAAAGGCCTAGTGGGTGAAGTGCTTACAACAGCATAACAACTGAGTTTAAATTAACGGAGCCCCCAGAAGTTGGGAATGGCAATATGTGTCTTCAACAGTAGATCATTGAAGTAAGGGTTTCTTGCTAGTACCGATAACATAAATGGCCTGTATCAGATTCTATAAGAGTTCATGTCTCAAAAACTGAAGAAGAATAGTATATAAAGAACACCAGGAGGTTCAAGAAGGTTTAAAGAATCATTTAGAATAAGCAGGCTTTGAAAGAAAAATTGTCAAACCCAATCAAAAGTTCAGATTAAATACAGAAAAAGTCATTAACTAATCCTAACTAAAACCTGACAATCTTATCATATATTATCTAACTTGAAAACATCAAAGGAAAGAGAGAATTCAGAAAGCAACAATATAAGCAAACAAAATAAGTGTGTCACTTATAAGCGGATATTAGCCTTATAATATAGGATAGCCATCTACAGACCCAAAGAAGCTAAAAAACAAGGAGGACCCTAGGGAGGATGCTTAAATCTCACTTAGAATGGCAAATAGTATAGATGCCAGAAGCAGTGGAAGAGAGGAAACCAGATGGGAGCCTATGATAGAGGGTCCTCTGAGAGGATTCACTTAACTGGGGATCAAAGCAGATGCTGAGACTCATGGCCAATCTTTGGGCAGAGCACAGGGAGTCTTATGGAGGAAGAGAGGAGTGGGAATAGAGGGACATGGAGGAGACAGAGCCCCACAAGGAGAC
>NW_026596147.1:4453913-4472073 GCF_907164565.1 Psammomys obesus
GTCTCCTTGTGGGGCTCTGTCTCCTCCATGTCCCTCTATTCCCACTCTTCTCTTCCTCCATAAGACTCCCTGTGCTCTGCCCAAAGATTGGCCATGAGTCTCAGCATCTGCTTCGATCCCCAGTTAAGTGAATCCTTTCAGAGGACCCTCTATCATAGGCTCCCATCTGGTTTCCTCTCTTCCACTGCTTCTGGCATCTATACTATTTGCCATTCTAAGTGAGATTTAAGCATCCTCCCTAGGGTCCTCCTTGTTTTTTAGCTTCTTTGGGTCTGTAGATGGCTATCCTATATTATAAGGCTAATATCTACTTATAAGTATATACTATGAATGTATACCATGCCTGTCTTCCTGTTTCTGGGTTATCTCACTCAGGATGATCTTTTTTTGTTCCATCCATTTGCCTGCAAATTTCATGATTTCCTTGTTTTTAATAGCTGAGTAGTATTCCATTGTGTAGATGTACCACAGTTTCTGTATCCATTACTCCATTGAGGGACATCTAAAGTTTTTAAAATGAAATAAGGACATGAGTCTGAAGAGGAACTTTTAATATAAGAAATTTAAAAGGCTACTAAATATTTTAAATAGTGTTCAAACATATTAGCCATGATGGAAATGCAAATTAAATTGTTTTGTGATTTTATGTTGTCACAATCAGAGGAGCTTTAACCAGAAAACAAAACAAAGAGATGCCTGTGACTTACCTAAGAAACATGTGTTCCATACCTCCCTTCTCGTACCCCTTTGGACAATCCTCTTCTGGTAGAGTGGCCCACACATGCTGATGATCCTGTCTACCTACACTCTACATCCTTGCCTTCCATCCATAGCCAGGGAGTCTAGACTTCCATCATCAGTTCCAATTACAGTTACATAACTGAGATATAGACTGTAAACCATAACTAATCAAAAGCTAATACTCATTACTAGTCCAACAAGAATACCAAAATCATAAAAGTCTACAACATGCAACCAATTTCATAAGATTATATTCATGCTTAAAAGTTTGAATTTAGCCTAATCATACTGGGCAAATTAAAAACTATTTATTACAATAGACACCTCATTTGGAAAGAGATACTCAGTAGGTAAACTGTATCCAATTCAAAGGGAAGTAATAGACAAGTACAGATTTCTATCCAAACACTAAGTAATTCATGTTCTTCCTGGAAGTTTTCTCCAAAATAGGCAACTTGTTAGTACACAGGGAAAAATCGCATCCTGCATGTCATCTGATCATCATGGGTGCAACAGAACAGCAAGAACAAGACAAGTGATAGAAACTGCTCAAGGTCATGGATCCTAGACAACACACTGTCTGATTATTCAACACACTATTTGATTAAAAGAAGAATTCAAAAAGGAAGTTTACTAGTACTCCAAATTGAATGAAAAGGAATACACATTGTCCTCAAATCCAGGGAACACAAAGAAAGCATTCAAAAAGGAAAGTTTATGGGACTATTAGCCTCAGATAGAAGGGGAGGAAGACCTCCCCTATCAGTGGCTAGGGGAGCGGCATAGAGGGAGAAGAAGCAGGGAGAGAGGGTAGGACTGGGAGGAGACAAGGGAAGAGGCTACAGCTGGGATATAAAGTGAATAAATTGTAATAAATAATAATTAAAAATTCAGAACATTTGATAGGTCTAAAATGAGTAACTGAACAATGTACCTTGAATGGCTTGAATTTTAAACTTGCTAATTTCTTCTACTTCTTTTGTAGGCATTTTGTTTATTATGTCTTTTCTTTTTTTAAAAATGTTTTTATTAATTACACTTTATTCATTTTGTATCCTCCCATAAGCCCCTCCCTCCTCCCCTCCCGATCCCACCCTACCTCCCCTTTCTGCATGCATGCCACTCCCTAAGTCTACTGATAGGGGAGGTTCTCTCCTTTTTGATCTTAGTCTATCAGTTCTCATCAAAAGTGGCTGCATTGTCCTCTACTGTGGCCTGGTAAGGCTGCTCCTCCCTCAGGGGGAGGTGATCAATGAGCAGGCCAATCAGATTATGTCAGAGGCAGTCCCTCTTCCTATTACTATGTAACCCACTTGGACACTGAACTGCCATGGGCTACATCTGTGCAGGGGTTCTAGGTTATCTCCACAAATAGTCCTTGGTTGGAGTATGAGTCTCTGGGAAGTTCCCTGTGTTCAAATTAACTTGTTCTGTTGCTGTCCTTGTGGAGTTCCCATTAATGTTTGTTTGTTTTGACTTTCTGAGAGAGAGAGAGAGAGAGAGAGAGAGAACAAAGAGAGAGAGACAAAGAGAGGAAGACATACAGAAGAGAGAGAGAAAGAGAAAAAAGATAGGCAATATGAAGTCTGTGGGTAGGAAAATGTGGAAGATCTGAGAAAAGTTTGAGGAGGGGGTACTTGATTAAAATATATTTGCATGAAAATTTGTTAAGTATAAAAGAGATCAATCTATACCCACAATAGCATAGACAGGAAGAGATAATGATAATCAGGCTTGAAATTGCTGAAGAAGGAACGAAAAGGTCAAGGAAAAACTAGTTTGAAAAGATTAGAAGACTGAGAAAACTTAAGCCAAACCAAGAAAACAGTGAAAGGGTACAAATTAAGAAAAGGAAAGTTGAAACAGATTATGGAAATTCACATACTTGTAAGAAAGGTTCAGAGGGAAGGGGAGGAGGAACTCCCTTTTCAGTGGACTGGGAGAGGGAGAGTGGGATTGGGAGAGAGGGAGGGAGGTACAGGGGGATACAAAGTAAATAAACTGTAATTAATAAAAATAAAAATAATTTTAAAAAGTACTTAGTTATTTAAATTCTTAAATACTTAAATTTTATATTCTGTCAAACTGGCATACCTTAAAGATATGAATTAATTTATAGATGTAAATAGCCAGTGAATATGAAAAAGGATAAAATAAATCATTTGAACAGACACATATGAGTCAATGAGATGAAGCACTAATTAGAAATATCATATACACAAGTAATATAGACTGCATCAGTGATATTTAATATATATGTATTTATATGCATATGTATAAAATAACAATTAATTTAAAAAATGGCCAGAAATATGACAGTGAGCAAGGTGGGGTATACGGGAGGGTTTGAAGGGACAAACGGAAACGAAGACATGTTGTAATTATAATCTCAGAAATTAAAAAATGTATAAACTCTACTACCTTAAAAATATTTAGGGCCAGGTGGATTCTGCAAGGATGCTATGAAAACTTTAATGAAGATCTAACATCAAAGGATTGACACCAATATTCCCCCAAAGTGTTCCACGATGTGGAAAAACAAAGGACATTTCCAAATTCTGTTCTAAAACCAAACAAAGCCCAAACACAAAGAAAATAATGTCAATACCTTTGAAGAGCACAAACTTTTTAATATATTCATTGCACACAAAATCCAACAACACATTACATGCAACAGCATGTAATCAAGTCAGATTTAACCCAAAGACACACGCAGAGTAAAACCTAAAAAGACTGAGGGACAAGCAATATCTCCTGATTGTCTCATCTGTCCCTTTGACAAAATCTCAGATTTGTTCACAACATTGTTTCTGTCACTGTACAACCTTTGCCACCCTTGTCACCAGAGTTAGATGAATGTAGTTTTGAATGTTTGTACCACAAAGAAATGATACATATTTGCAGCGATCTAGATGCTAATTACTCTGATGTATGCTCAGTCTGTGTGAGCATGAGGATTCACATTTGACCCAGTAAATATGTACAAATATATGTCAATGAAAGTATAAAACAGATACTGTAGCATGAGATACAACAACAAGAAATTAAGGTCTCCACATACCTAAGCCACAAACATAGTTCCATGAGGTCTTAGACAAACAGGTTTTTTTCTGTCCTCTTCTGATTGAGGGAATCCCCACTCTCAACTCACAGGCACCTTCAGCTAGCAGTGCAGAGGAGTGAATGGAGGGTAGTTCATCTTATTCCAAATGGTTCCTATAGTTAAAATATATATTTCATAATTGCTTTGATCATTGCCTCTCAGTTGCCATTCAAATGTTATTTTTAAAGTTTAATTGGGTGTTTATTCTATTTTCAAAGAAAACCTAACTTGCTAATATTTATTCTATTAGCATAAAATTGTAAAAGTTCATGACATCATTTGTGTATGTCTGTATGTGTGCTTATATGTGTTTTATTATGTGTCCATATTTATTTATCATTTGTACATGGATGTACCTCCTCCTGAGCACCTGAAGTCAGAGACATGCTTAGGGGTCTGTTCTTTCCTTCAATCATGTGGGTTCTAGTGATTAAATTCAATTTTCGAGTAATACATCACAATGGTCTATACTAGCTCAATTATCTTGCCCTTGAGACCATCTTATAAATTGCTAAACACTTTTGTTTTCTGTTGACAAATTTTAATAAAATTCTACTTAAGCTTAAATCATGCACACAATGACTAAAGGGCTATGATAAAACTCTGACACTATCATAATTATCAGCTGTGACATAGGAAGTCCTATATCACTCAATTCACTTTCAGAACGAGAAAACACATCCCAGAGATAACCAATCATAACTAACTAGATTCAGTGAAAGGTCAGATCAAAGGGAAGGTTAAGAGGTACAGTCAGCCAGGGATTTGGATTTTGTCTTATAGACCTAGAACAAAAGAACCTAGAAGTTCCTTCATAAAGGCTATAGCCAAATTGGTGATTGATCCTCTGGAATTTTCTAGAGGATAAATCAGAGTGGAAAGGAGAACACATTTTGAAATTGAGAAGCCCAGTGAAAATATATGCAGATGATCCATGGGTGGCTTCTTTGTTTAACTAATTTCCTTAAAAATAAAACAAAATAATTTTGAAACAAAGCATGTATTAATATCCTAGGACTTCCTTTTACACAGTCTTGAAACTTATAGATCCAAAAATAATGCATCCCTTAGAGATTCCCTGTGGAGGTTTATGACACATGTAGTTGCATTTCTATGGCCTGGATATTACAAACAAAATATAGGTTTGTTCCAAATGAACTGGGATTATCTGATGAAATTTGAATATTTTACACAAGGTACAAGCTGAACATTGAGGGTTTTTTTTTGGTTTTGCTGTTTTAGAATTTGGTGATGTTTCAATATTGAACTCTTTCTTTTTAGGTGAAATTTGAATACCGGGCTCTACTTTCTAAGCTAAAAATTAGCTAATGAACTTTTTGTTGCATGATGTTTGAAACTTGTATTATTTCTTTTGTGATAATTTTTTTTCATATGAAAGTAAATTAAAAAGATACTAAAAAGAATCAATCCACAAACTTTTTATGGTGTTTATGTTTCTCATTTTAACTGTTTTAATAGGAGGTGTGGCATTGTCAACAGGACATCCATTACTGTTGCCAGGCATTGTGATTAATGACACTTTTGTCTCTGAAAAAACATGATAAAAAACAACTTGGAGAGGGAAGAGCATACTTTATTTTACAGCTGGCAGTTCATAATCCAGAGAACTCAGTTACACAGAGACTTGGAGGCAGGGTGTGATGAAGAGGTTTCGCTGGCCACTGCCTGTTGACTTTTTTTGTTGTTTTTGTTTTTGTGAGATTGCTTTAAGTTTCTATTAATTTAGTTTGATGTTGGCTGTAGGCTTGCTGTATATTGCCTTTACTATGTTTAGGTATGTGCTTTGTATCCCTGATTTCTCCAAGACTTTAAACATGAATGGGTTTTCGATTTTGTCAAATGCTTTTTCGGCATCTAAGAAGATGATCATGTCATTTTTCTCCTCCATTATGTTTATGTGGTGGTTTAAAATGATGAATTTCCATATGTTGAGCCACCCTTGCATGTCTGAGATGAAGCCTACTTTGTCATAGTGGATGATATCTTTGATGTGCTCTTGGATTCGGTTTGCAAGTATTTTATTGAGTATTTTTGCATCAATGTTCATAAAAGAGATAGGTCTGAAGTTCTTTTTCTTTATTGGGACTTTGTGAGGTTTGGGTACCAAAGTGACTGTGGCTTTGTAGAATGAGTTTGGTAATGTTCCTTCTGTTTCTATTTTGTGAAATAGTTTGAAGAGAATTGGAGTTAGCACTTCTTTGATGGTCTGGTAGAATTCTGCCCTGAAACCATCTGGCCCTTGGCTTTTTATTTTGGAAGGGAGGCTGTTGATGACTGCTTCAATTTCCTTGGGGGATATAGGGCTGTTCAACCTTTCTATCTGATCTTGACTTAATTTTGGTAGATGGAATCTATCAAGAAAATTGTCCATTGCTTTAGATTTTTGAATTTTGTGGCATTTAGGCTCTTGTAGTACGACATAATCATTGTTTGGATTTCCTCAGTGTCTGTAGTTATGTCCCTTTCTTCATTTCTGATTTTGCTGATTTGGATAGTTTCTCTCTGCCTTTTAGTTTGTTTGGCTAAGGGTCTGTCTATCTTGTTGATTTTCTCAATGAATCAGCTCTTGGTTTCATTGATCCTTTGAATAGTTTTATTTGTTTCTAATTGATTGATTTCAGCCCTGAGTTTGATTATTTCCAGCCTTTTGCTCCTGTTGGATGTATCTGCTTCTTTTTTTTTCTAGGGCTTTCACTTGGGCCATTAAGTTGCTTGTATGAGATGTTGCAAATTTCTTTTTGAAGGCACTTAGTGCTATGAATTTTCCTCTGAGCTCTGCTTTCATTGTGTCCCATAAATTAGGGTATATTGTACCTTCATTTTCAATGAATTCTAGGCTGTCTTTAATTTCATTCTTTATTTTATCCTTAACCCAGCTGTCTCACTTGAACAACTGAGTAACAAGTTGTTCAAGTTCCATGTGCGTGTAGGCTGTTTGTTATTTCCATTGTTGTTGAGGTCCAGCTTTAGTCCATGGTGGTCAGATAGGATACAGGGGATTATTTCAATCTTCTTGTATCTGTTGAGGCTTGCTTTGTGACCCACTATATGGTGTATTTTGGAGAAGGTTCTATGAGGTGCTGAAAAGAAGATAGTCTCTTTTGAGTTTTGGTTAAAAGTTCTGGAGACATCTATTAGGTCCATTTGAATTAGGACCTTTGTAATTGCCTTTATTTCCCTATTTGGCTTCTGTCTAGATGATCTATCCCTTGGTGATAGTGGTGTGTTCAAGTCTTCCACTATTAAGGTGTTGGGATTGATGTGTGATTTAAGCTTTAATAATGTTTTATTTAAGAATGGAGGTACTCTTGTAGTTGGAGCATAGATGTTTGGAATTGTGATGTCCTCTTGGTGGATTTTTCTTTTGATGAGAATGTAGTGTCCCTCTTCATCTTTTTTAATTTTGGTTGAAAGTTTATTTTATTCTATTTTATTAGATATTAGGATAGCTACTCCAGCTTGTTTTCTGAGTGTATTTCCTTGAAAAACCTTTTTCTAGCCCTTTACTCTGTGATAGTGTTTATCTTTGTTGCCTAGGTGTGTTTCTTGGATGCAGCAGAATGTTGGATCCTGTTTCTGCAACCATTCTGTTAGTCTGTGTAATTTTATTGGACTCCAGTCCATTGATGTTAAAAGATAATAGTGACCAATGAACATTAATTCCTTTTATTGTGGAGTTGGTGGTCTTACTCATTGCTTGTTTTCTTTTAATTTTTTGTTTTGAAGTTATCTCTATCCTATGTTTTCTTAGGTATATTAGTTTTTGTTGGATTTGAGTTTTCCTTCTTGTATCTTTTGTAGGGCTGGTTTGCTGTGTAGATATTACTTAAATTTTGTTTTGTCAGGAAATATTTTGTTTTCTCCATCTATGTTGATTGAAAGCTTTGCAGTGTATAGTAGTCTGGGTTGGCATCTGTGATGTCTTAATGTCTGCATGACACCTGCCCAGGCCCTTTTGGCTTTCATAGTTTCTGATGAGAAGTCTGGTGTGATTTTGATAGTCTACCTTTTTATGCTATTTAGCCTTTTTCCCTTGTTGCTTTTAATATCTTTCCTTTGTTCTGTATATTTAGTGTTTTGACTATGATGTGAAGTGAGGAGCTTCTTTTCTTGTCTAGTCTATTTGGTGTTCGGTAGGCCTCTTGTATCTTTATGGATATCTTTTTTTAGGTTGAGAAAATTTTTCTTCTGTGATTTTCTTGAGAATATTTTCTGGACCTTGGAACCTGGAATCCTCTTTTTCATCAATTCCTATTATTCTTAGAGTTCGCCTTTTCATGGCAACCTTGATTTCTTGGATGATTTGTGTTTAGGATTTTTGGATTTTGCTTTTTCTTTGAAAGAAGTATCAATTTCTGCAAGTGTATCTTCAGCACCAGAGATTCTCTCTTCCATCTCTTGTATACTATTGATGATGCTTACCTTTGTGGTGCCTGGTCCTTTCTCTAAGTTCTCCAGCTCCAGGATTTTCTCAGTTTGTGTTTTCTTTCTTGATTCTAATTCTTATTTTAGGTCTTGCACCATTTCCTTTATCTGTTTGAAAGTGGCTTCCTGTCTCTGTATGATGGCCTTTATTTTTTTTTGTTTGTTTGTTTCTTCTCTATATGCCACTAATTATGCCTATTCTTGTGTCTCTATTTGTTTGGCTATATTTGCCTGTGTTTCCTTGAGAGCTTTGTTCATTTCTTCTTTCTTTGCCTCCACTTGGGTGGACAAGTCTTTGAGATATTTGTTTTTTTCTTCTTTAACTGTCTGTATTTGCATGGCTATTTCTCTGAGAGATTTGTTTTTTTTTTTCCACTTTATGTGCCTCTAATAACTGGATAAATATAGCTTTAAAATAATTTTCCTGTGCTTCTGATGAATTGGAGTATCCATAAATTTTGGGGGTTGCTGGTGAAGCCACAATGTCCTGATTTTTGTTGGATATGTTCTTTTATCGACCTCTGGCCATTTGGTTATCCAGAACCTTCACTGTTTGTTCCTGGATTCTGCAGTTCAGACTGGTATTGTCTTTCTCTGGTGTCTGGAGAATTCTTTAGGGAGATGAGAGAAGTCCAGTGGTTTCGTTGTTTAATTTGGTGTTTCAGCTGTACCTGTGGTAGGAAAGTCCTCAGGCACAGAAGGACTAGTGCGGGTAAGTGATTGTGTGTGTGTGTGTGTGTGTGTGTGTGTGTGTGTGTGTATGAAGTGTGCCTTGAGTGACAGGGTCTAGAGAATGTAGAACCCTTGAGTTTGTGGGAGGGGTGCTGCCTTGCAGGCATGGATGGGGTTGCTTGCAGCTGAAGGTGTAGCAGGCAGGTGATGATTGTGGGGATAATTTCCTTATGCAAATTCCCTGAATACCTCAGTGGTCTACAGGCTACAGGTATTTGGCTCTGTCTGAGCTCTAGGTGTTTTTTTGCCTAAACTCCACTGGTAGACCTGTAGAACAGGCACTTCAGTGTCCCAAGTGTCCCTCTGTTTCCCTCAGTGGGTGTGTGGGTGTGAAGGATCTATTATCTGGCTGCTAACTTAGAAGGACCCTGGATTTGGGGCTCTGCAGGTACTTGAAGGCTGAGGAGCTAGGAGCCTAGCCTCTGCTGTCTCAGTCCCCATGCAGTGAGTTCTGTGCTGAGAATCTCTGTGAGCTGACTCTGTGGAGGAGGAGGAGGAGGAGGAGGGAGGACCAAAAGAGGGAAGTGCAAGGGGATCAAAAGATCGTTTCTCTCCATCCCGAAAGAAGACCGTGGGTGACCTGAGTCTAGAGGTCTCAACTCATGTGATGTTCCCTCTTGTTGAGAAAGACTCACTGTCAATTTTCTGGATTTATCTGTCCCTCCACTCACCAATTCCAGAGTTTCATATCCTCTGCCTCTCATATATTGTGAGGGCTGGTTGCTGCCATCTTGGATCTCTGGTTTTATATTTCTATTCACAGTCTCTATGGATTGGTCATTCCTTTCTTTTTGCCCCAAATATTGTTACCTGCATTTCCTTTAGTTTTGTTTTGTCAGATATAACCTTTCTAGGCTGTTTGTATCATGGAAAATCCTTCTTTCTCTTTCAATCATGGAAGATAATTTTGCTGGATATATTATTCTATATTGACAGCTATGGTGTTTTGACTTAGAATCCATTGCTCCAGACTCCTCAGTTTCCATTGAGAAATCTGCTGTTGTCATGGTGAGTTTTTTTCTTTATATATGACTTTTTTTTAACTTTCAATGTACTTTCGTTGTTCTGTACATGTAATGTTTTAACTAGATACATTATGAGAATTTTTCTTTCTTCTCTTGTCTATTTGGTGTTCATTGTGCTTCTTTTATCTGTGTGAATGTGTCTTTTCTTAGTTTGGAGAAGGTTACTTTTATGATTTTGTTGAAGATCTGGACTCTGCCATTGACTTAGGATTCTTCTTTCATCTCTGCTATAATTCTAAGGTTTGGTTTATTATTATTATTATTATTATTATTATTATTATTATTATTATTATTATTTTCAATGTATTCCTTTATCATACCTTACATCTTGACCATAGCCTTTCTTCCCTCTGTTCCTCCCAGTCCTCTGACTACGTTCCCTCTCCCCTGATCCACTCCTCTTCCATTTCCCTTTAGAAAAGAACAGTCCTTCCAGGGATATCAACTTAAAACTGGGTAACAAGTTACAGTAACTTTATATCAGGGTTGGACATGGCAACCCAGTATGAGAAAAGGGGTCTCAAGAGCAGTTGAAAGAGTCAGAGACACTCCCAACTACCACTATCAGGGGTCCCACAAGAACACCAAGCCCTGATGAGCCTTGGTTAGTTGACTCTGGGGGCTGTGTTCTTGTGGTGTCCTTGACCTGACTCCCATAATCCTTCCTCTTTCTCTTCTGGGAGTTCCTGCAGCTGCTTTCATCAGTTGCTAGATGATGCCTTTCTGATGACTATTTGGCTAGACTCTGGTGTGTATAACATTATAGCAGAAAATCATCAGGATTTTATTTATTTATTTATTTATTTGTGAATTTATTTACTTATTTAACCAATTATGTATGGATCTATCCTGGATCTCTGGGATACCAAACCTCTAATTGCTGGTTATACATCCATTGTTAGGTGTGGCTCCTTCAAGTGTCTTAGGCTTCAAGTTGGACCAATCACTGGCCACTCTGACAAGTTCTGTTCAACCATTAACCCAGCACATCTTTCAGGCAGGACAAATTGTAGGTCAAACATTTTGTGGCTTGGTTGCTGTCTTTGTAGTTTTGTTTTTTTTATGGCCCCTCAGATTTGAAGATTTTTTTTGTCATCTCCCATTTCTTGTTTGTTCCTTTCCTATATTTAAAAAAAATGTTAAATTCCTTGCTTATTTTTCTACATCCTCTTACTCTATGTTCAAAACTTGATGTTCTCCCTTTGCTTGATTTATTCTACCAGTAAGGCTTTTCTTTGAGTTTTGTTGAGATATTGAGTTTTTCAAGTTGTTTTCATTTCTACTGGAGTTGTCCTTATTTTTTTTTTTCTATTGAATTCCATTCTCAAGTCCTGGATTATCTTCTTTATTTCCATTAGAATTATGTTTGTGTTTTCTTATGTTATCACTCAGGGGCTTAGCCTCCTTAAGTTCTTTCTCCTTAATATCATTGACATGTTTATCATTTTTTAAACTCCTTGAATTTTTAAAAATCACATTAATACATGTTCTTTTACATTCAGTGTCCCAGAGTTCATCTAGGTAGTTCACATCGACAAATACTTCTTCAAGACCTGTAGGATTTGAAGAGAAGATCCTGGATTCATCTTTAGCTCTGTTGATACTGTACCAATAAGATCTGGGTATATAGATTTATTTTGTTAGTTTTAAGTTTGTTGTGGACATAGTGGGTTTGGAAGAAGCTATATGAAAGTGGGTTGTATATAGATGTTGGAAATGCCTTGGGTAGAATAAAGTGAGGTGGATAGAGGGTAGTAGGTTAGTTTACAGGGTGTGCTTTTGTTCTAAGCCTGAAGTGTGTGTGTGTGTGTGTGTGTGTGTGTGTGTGTGTGTGTGCTCAGAGCAGGAGACCTGGCTGTGGAGATAGGTTAGATATGACATAGGGGTGTCCTGTGGTTTGTAAGATAGGCAGAGAAGATCTAAACTGAAGTCTAGAATGTCTTTGCAACAGCTGTGGGACCAACTGCAAGAACTGGTTGTTTGCAGAAAAGATATGGTTGAGGAGGTGAAGGATACTCACCAGGCTAGATGTGTGAAGAGGAAGAAGGCAGTCCAGGTACCTAGGAGAATGTTGAAGGTGTCTGACAAAGGAACCAGTGGTTGGCTTCACATAAGGTAGGTCTTCGGAGAAAACTAGGCTTCCATGAGGTGCAGGCATATTTGGTCTGATTAGGCTAAGTGATAGGATATATCATGTGGGACACTAGGCCTAGAGGACACCTGCTCTACAATCATGGGTGGCCAGACTGGGCTTGGCACTGGGTTTGGACCAGCGCTTGATGTACAAGCTTGCAGAAAGAAACATGGATGGGGTAGTCTGGGGTATTCAGTAGGCTATACACTGGGCACTGAGAAGTGTGGTAGAACCAGCACAGAAGGGACCTCTGGGTGGATGTGAATATGATGTTATTTGGAGAAGCCTGAAGCTTAGCTGCTTTGTATGCTGGGTGGTCAGATTAAATTGTGGAGCAGGTGCTATTTTGAGGACAGACTTCTGTTTGCCCTTAAAATGTGTTTTCAAACATTAAATAGGGATGTTTAATTTTATTTTCAAAGGAAACAGGATCTGCTGATATTTATTTTATCCAAAACAACTTTGCAAATATCTTCATAATCTCATTTTATAGACAAAGATGACTAACAATTGAGTGTCAGGATCTATCATTTTCTATTATAGATTTTAAGGGAAAATATACAAGCTTAAAATAATCTTTCCACATTAGTGAAGAATAATGATAAACTCTGTCTTCGGTATAGGATTAAAGTCTCCCATCACTGTTGGGCAGTTCTGAAACCTGTGTTAAAATTACCTGCAGAGTGAGAACTACTGATATCACCCATGTGAGAGCTGAGACGACAGGAACCAAGATAGGAACCTCAAACCATTCACTCAGGTTTCCAATTTCACCCTGGCTCTTCTAGGGGCAGATTCTAGTAGACAGAAATTCCTACAAGGAGATGCAACTTGGAGGCTCCCTCTCAGTAAGGGACAAAGCAGAATGAAAAGAGGAAGGGACTTTAAGGCTGAGAGAAACCACATATAAAGAAATAAATACAGAGGCCAATGGGTTAGACCTAAACTTATGAAAGACACATAAAGTCCATTAAAATTAAGCAACACACTGCATACAGCGAAGAAAAGTATGAATGTGGCGGGAATTCCTTTTATTTGGTAGTAAATGCTTTTGATACTCAAACAAGGGAGGTCTCTAGAAATTCTGGCCTGGGATTTCAGAGAAACACAGTAATATTTCTATGTTCTGAAGTTATCTAAGTGCTCTAGTTAGTACTCCAAGTATTATATTGAAGAGATACAGAGAAAATGGATAGCTTTGTCTTGTCCCTGATTTTGGTAGAATTGCTTTGAGTCTCTCTATTTAATTTGATATTGCTACCAGCTTGCTGTAAATTGCTTTTATTATCTTTAGGTATGGGCCTTGTATCCTTGATATCTTCAAGGCTTTCATCATGAAGAGGTGTTGGATTTTGTCGAAGGATTTTTCTGCATCTAATGAGATGATCATGATTTTTTTTTTCTTTCAGTTCATTTATATGGTGGATTACATTGATGGATTTTCCTTATGTTGAACCACCCTGAGATGAAGCCTACTTGATCATGCTGGATAATGCATTTGGTGTGTTCTTGGATTCAGTTTGTGAATATTATATTGAGTATTTTTGCATCAATGTTCATGAAGGAGATTGGTCTGAAATTTTTTCTCTGTTGAGTCTTTGCCTGGTTTAGGTATCATGGTGACTGTGGCTTCATAAAATTAGTCTGGCAATGTTCCTTCTATTTCTATTTTGTGAAATATTTTGAGTTGTACTAGTATTAGCTCTTTTTTGAAAGTATGGTATAATTCTGAGCTAAAACCATCTGTCTGGCCCTGGACTTTTTTTTTTTTTTTGGGTTGGGAGATTTTTGATGAATGCTCTTATTTCCTTAGGGTTGATAGGAATATTTAAACTGTTTACCTGTTCTAGATTTAGCTTTGGTAAGTGAAATCTTTTGAGAAAGTCATACATTACCTTAAACTTAAATAATTTCTTCATGAATTTGAAAGGATATGATAAAATTCTGACATTATCATAGTTATAAACTGTGTCCATAATAGGCCATGAGTATCATTCAGTTCACTTTCAGAATGAGAAAACACATCACTGACATAACTAAGCGTGGCTAAGTAGATTGACTAGCTCTGCCCACTGGGAAGAGAGATCAAGTGGAAGAATGAGGGGATAGTCAACTAGAGATTTAGAGTTTGTCTCATGTATGTAGAATGTAAGAGCCTAGAAGTCCATTTAGCAAGGGTCTAACAAAATTGGTGATAGATCCTCTGGAATTTTCTAGAGGGCCCAAGGCCTGTGATCCAGTGTTAGGTAGGTTGTTTGAGAGCAGTGCTGCATCTCACAGGCTTTAGGTACAGATGCTTAGAGAACAGCTCAGTCTGTATAATGAATAATTTTATACTGAAACAATAATTTTATAAAATTATTTTGTATAAAATGAATAATTTTATACAAAAGCCACTGAGGTGAGAGTTGTGATAAAACATCATTGAAAAGAACTTCATTCAAATAGTTGCCCCATTTTTTCCACTCCATATTAGGTTCCTCTGTGTGCAGAGGGCTGGTTAAACCAAATGGATTTTGGAATCCCTTTCTGCAAATGACAAAGCAGAGTGAAAAGGGAAACATGTTTTGAAACTGAGGTGCCCAGTAGAAATTCATAGAATGGAGGATCATGCATTGCTTTCTTTTTTTATTTTTAATTTTTTAAATTTATTTATTTTTATTAATTACACTTTATTCACTTTGTATCCCCCCATAAGCCCCACCCTCCTCCCCTCTTGATCCCACCCTCCCTCTCCCTTCTTCATACATGCCCCTCCCCAAGTCCACTGATAAGGGAGATCCTCCTCTCCTCCCTTCTGATCTTAGTCTATTAGATCACATCGGGAGTGGCTGCATTGTCATCTTCTGTGGCCTGGTAATGCTGCTCCCCCCTCAGAAAGAGGTGATCAAAGAGCAGGCCAATCAGTTCATGTCATAAGCAGTCTCTGTTCCCATTACTATGGAACCCACTTGGACACTGAACTGCCATGGGCTACATCTGTGCAGAGGTTCTAGGTTATCTCCATGCATGGTACTTGGTTGGAGTATGAGTCTCTGGGAAGACCCCTGTGTTCAAATTTTCTGGTTCTGTTGCTCTCCTTGTGGGGTTCCTGTCCTCTCCAGATCTTACTATTTCCCACTTCTTACATAAGATTCCATACACTCTGCCCAACAGTTGGCCATAAGTCTCAGTGTCTGCTTTGATAGTCTACAGGACAGAGCCTTTCAGAGGCCCTCTGTGGCCGGTTCCTAGGTTGTTTCCTGCTTTCTTCTTCTTTTGATGTCCATCCTCTTTGCCTTTCAGGATAGCTTTCTTTTTTATGGACACCAATTTCATTAAAAATAAAAGAAAATAATAAAGTATGTATATGCTAGGACTTCATATATACATACTCTGGAACCCTTAGGATCCTAAATTAATGTAACCCCATGGGACACGCTGTGGAGGTTTTTGAGATAAACAGTAACATCTCTGCTGCTAGGACATTGCAGATCTTAGAGGGAGAAATTCCAAATGTGCATGAAATTATTTTATGAAACTAGACAATTTTGCTCTCCAGATGCAAGTTGAACATTGAGCAATTTTAATTTTTAGTTAGGTGAAGTTTCAACATTGAACTCTTTCCTTTTAGGTGAAATTGGAACAGCTGGGATCTTCTCTCTTAGCTGAAATTTGGATAATTCACTATTCTTTTTCAGGTGATATATGAAAACTACAACCTTCCTTACATAATTTTGTTCTCATATGAAAGCAAATTGAAAAGTAAGAAAACCCCAAAATGAATCAACAAACAATATTGGATATATGCTTCTCTCCTTTCTTTTAACTGTTCTAACAGGAGGCTGGTCACTCGCCACACTATCTCTTAGGTTGCATAGTGATGACTGATCATATAAGCTGTGCTAAAACATGTTGATGAAAACCAACTTGTCAAGGAAAGAGTTGATTTCAGTTGGGAGCCTGTAGTCCACAATTCAAGGAATCAGGGTAGGAACTCAGGGCAGGGAAATGGACGTAGGATGTGATGAAGAAGCTTTGGAAGAAAGCTCCTTGCTGGCTTATTCTTAACAGCTTACTGAGCCCCTTTTCTTATAGCAACCAGGACCACCTGGTCAAGGGATGCATCACCCAGTGTGGTTTGGCCCTCCACCATCAATTCTGAGCAAGTAAATGTATTACAGTCTTTGCTACAACTCAATCTCATGGAGGCATTTTCTACATTCTCATTCCCTTTCCTTGTGTTTGTCTAGCTGATATCAAGTTGACAAAAACTTGCCAATACAAAAGGACTTATTATACCCAGAATTATATTCCTCCTCAATTTCAATACACTATTCCCAGACTCATTCAGTGTGAGGGTGACATCTACATTTGGTGAATCAGACATGCTCCTATTTAAAACATTGTTATAAAAATCATGGCATCTCTGCAGTTGATATATTTTATGTGACAACTTTGTTGGAGACATTAAATTTCTATTCCAACATGTGCGTATCTTCAAATCAGTAAACATTAAATTACAACCCTGTGATATTGAGTCAAAGATTTACCTTTAAAAATGTATACTCCTTTGAGTACCTCCCCCTGAGGGGAGAGCAGCCTTACCAGGCCACAGAGGATGACAATGCAGCAGTCCTGATAAGACTTGATAGATTAGGGTCAGATGGAAGGGGAAGAAGACCTCCTCTCTCAGTGGACTTGGAGAGGGGCATGGGAGGAGATAAGGAAGGGAGGGTGGGACTGGGAGGGAAAGAGGGAAGAGACTACAGCTAGGATATAAAGTGAATAAACTGTAATATAAAAAATAAAAATTAAAAGAAAAAATGTATACTCCACTTCCATAAATAGCAATCACGTAGGTGGGCTAGGCTCAATGCACCATATGCATGCTTTACAAACAGATGTGCAGTGTCATGGAAAGTGTGAACAGAAGGTTGTTTTTTTTATTTTTTAGTAAAATTTTCCTAGGATCCAATGACCTATTTCATACCTGATTCTACCATATAGCATGTCTTTCATTCTAGATCTTAGAGCCAAGTATAACCATACCAATGTGAAGTTGGAAATAATGAGAATTCAGGTAATTTATTTTGATGCTTACATTTTTCTTTGTCCGTGAGACATTATGTTCTCAATGATATATAGATGTAGGCTGATGATTTGTCAGAGAATAAAATCAAAGTAATGTTGTTAATCAATTTACTGAGTTGTAAGTGAAAAAAAAGAATGAAAAGTTCACCAGAAAAAATTAAAAATAAAACTGCTAAAAAAATATTTTAAGAGATGTTATGATCAGATTGTTGTCTGATAAAAAGTGATTTTCATCTAAACAAGACACCAGTTCAACCTTCTGAATTCACAGTTCATGGAGAGAACACACCTTTTAAAATTGTCCCCTAGGGGCGGAGCCAAGATGGCGACTAGCACACACAGTTTCTGAGCTGTGGAATTGCTAACCATCTGAGTTGGTGCTTGGAAGAACCTCTAACCCAGGAAAACAACAGTGAGGCTTACTAAACAACAGGGAACATCGCAGGAGGCGAAAACTTTGGTCTCCAGTCACCCGGAGACTTGTTTGGGGAAGGTGAGAAACAACCCTTGGATCTCGAGGCACTCCCCTCCCCCAGACTTCCTTCCTCCTCGGCACCGCAGAATCATCTTTCTCTGGAGCTGAAGACACACTTGCAGAAATTGATACTTCTCTCAAAGAAAAAGTAAAATCAGAAAAGTTCCAATCACAAAATATTCAAGAAATCAAGGACGCTATGAAAAGACAAAATCTAAGAATAATTGGAATTGATGAAAAAGAAGACTCCAGGCTCCAAGGTCCAGAAAATATTTTCAAGAAAATCATAGAAGAAAAATTTCCCAACTTAAAGAAAGAGATGTTTATAAAAATACAAGAAGCCCACAGAACTCCAAATAGACTAGACCAGAAAAGAAACACATTACGTCACATCATAGTCAAAACACTAAATCTACAGAACAAAGAAAAGA
>NW_026596147.1:4487073-4521588 GCF_907164565.1 Psammomys obesus
GTGTGTCTAGCTTGTATGGCGTTTCTGTCTGGTTTTGGTGAGTATATAGCGTATTCTCTGTCACTGTGGGATTGGGCGGGCCGTACCGTCAGTGATGGCGCTCCTGCGGAGCTAGTATGGCATCTAGCAGACTCGGGCCCTGGGAGGATGGTGCAGCCGCCGCGCGTGAATCTGGGGCTCCGAGACACAGTACTGCTGGCCTTTGCCGATAAAGGGCTTGGGGCTCCGCCTCAGTGGCTGCAGGCCCCAGGCAGTTAGGTCTGCGCTGAGAAAGGGAGTCCGCTGTGCCGAGGAGGAGGAGGGAGGTCTGGGGGAGGGGAGTGCCAAGAGATCAAAGGATCGTTTCTCACCTTCCCCAAACAAGTCCCTGGGTGACCCGAGACCAAGGTTTTCACCTCCTGCGATGTTCCCTGTTGTTTAGAAAGTCTCTCCGTTGTTTCCCTGGCTTCAGAAGTTCTTCCACTCATCAACTCAGAACTTTATCTCTTCCACAGCTCGGAAACTGTGTGTGCTAGTCGCCATCTTGGCTTCGGTATCCATTCTTTAAAGGGTTGAGTGACATCTAGGTTGTTTCCAGATTCTGGCTATTACAAATAAATCTGCTATGAACATATTTGAACAAATGTCCTTGTTGTATGGTAGAGCATCTTTTGGGCATATGTCTAGGAGTGGTACAGCTGGATCTTGAGGTAGAGCTATTCTCACTTTTCTGAGAAAGCTCCAGATTGATTTTCAAAGTATTTGTACACATTTACTATCCCGCCAGCAATGGAGGAGTGTTCCCCTTTCCCCATAAGGTGGCCAGCATCCACTGTCACTTTAATTTTTGATCTTAGTTTTTCTGATGGGTGTAAGATGAAATCTCAGAGTCATTTTGATTTGTGTTTCCCTGATAACTAAGTACATTGAACATTGAATATTTCTTTGAGTGCTTCTTTTCAATTAGAGATTTCTCTGTTGAGAATTCTCTGTTTAGCTCTTTACCCCATTTTCAATTGGATTATTTGGTTTGTTTGTGTTTGATTTTTTTGTGTGTTCTTTACATATTTTGGGTATTATCCCTTTGTCAGATATAATATTGGTGAAGATCCTTTTCCAATGTGTAGACTGCCTCTTCATTCTATTGACAGTGTTCTTTGCCTTATAGAAGATTTTCAGCATTAAGACATCCACTTTTAATTGGTGATCTTAGAGCCTGAGCTGTTGGTATTTTGTTCAGGAAGGTGTCTTCTATGCCAATGACTTCAAGGCTCTTTCCCTACTTTCTTTTTTTTTTCTTGAATCCCCACTTTAATGAGCTATTTAAATATTATTTACAAATTTAATTATTTCATATTTGATTATTTAATATTTAATTATTATTTACAAATACAAAATATGAAGGGAGAATCCGTGATCCTTTTGAATTGTAGAAATTTAAGCAGTTTCTCATAATGATCAATGACAAATTGACTGACATTCAACCAAGGACCATGTATGGATATAACCTAGAACCTCTGCTCAGATGTAGCCTGTGGTAGCTCAGTAACCAATTGGTTTCTCATAGTGAGGGGAACAAGGACTATTTCTAACAGGAACTCAATGACTGGCTCTTTGGCCTCCCCACCCCCCAAGGGAGGAGCAGTCCTGTTAGGCCACAGAGAAGAGCTTTGCAGCCAGTCCTGAAGATACCTGATAAAACAGGATCAGATGAATGGGGAGGAGGTCCTCCCTATCAGTGGACTTGGCAAGGGGCACGGTGGAGATGAGGGAGGGAGGGAGGGACTGGGAGGGAATGAGGGATCGGGACACAGCTGGGACACAGAGTTAATAAAATGTAACTGATAAGAAAAAAATAAAATTCAAAAAAAATTTGCAGCTTTGTTAAAAGAGAAACTGTTTCAACAGAGACCCTACTTTATCTTCTATTAGATTTAGTGTATCTGGTTTTATGTTGAGGTTTTCTATCCCCTTGGACTTGAGTTTTGTGCTGGGTGATAGCTATGGTTCTATTCTCATTCTTCTACCTATAGATATCTAGTTACACCATCACCATTTGTTGAAGATGCTTTTTTTTTTCATTGTATGTTTTTCTTTCCCAAAAAACAAATGTCCTTTGGTTTGTGGGTTAATTTCTCAGTCTTAGATTTTATTCCATTGATCAGCTTGTCTGTTTTTATACCAATACTATTCGGTTTTTACTAGTATTGTTCAGTAGTACAGCTTGAAATGAGAGACAACTCTGAAAATCCTTTTGTTGTATAGGATTGGTTTATCTATCCAGAGTTTTTATTTTTCCATATTCGATTGAGAATTGCTTTTTCAAGGTCATGTAATTCTATTGGTATTTTGATGGGAATTGCATTGATTCTGTAGATTGCTTTTGGTAAGATGGTCATTACTGTTTTTGTTTTCTACTGTATTGATCCAATGAGATATCCAATGAGGTATCAATTCTGAGTTTACTGAATTTTTGTAAGATTGAGCATCTTAGCCAGAGTCCTCCTTCTTGATTAACTTCTTTAGGTATACAGATTTTAGAATGTTTATCCTATATTATATGTTTAATGTCCACTTTTGAGTGAGCATATCCCACGTGTGTCTTTCTGCTTCTGGAATACCTCATTCAGGATGATCTTGATGGGGGGGGCTCTTGTGTTTTTGTGTTCATCCATGATCCACTTGAGGATGAAGTATGGACAGGAAACTTTAGTATTTTTTAATTCACCTTTTAAAAATTTCTAATTAATCATGTCTTTAGTTATATCCTGATCCATGAGCCTGGAAGACTTTTCCATCTTATGATATCTTTTTCAATTTCTTTCATCAGAGACTTGAAGTTTTTTTTCATGCAAGGAACTAGCTTAGAGTTACACCAAGACACTTTCTGTTTTGTTGTTGTTATTTATTTATTTATTTATTTATCTATTTATTTATTTATTTATTCTTGTGGCTATTGTGAAGGGTGTTGTTTCCCTAATTTCTTTCTCAGCCTTTTTGTATTTTGTATACAGGAGGGCTACTGAGTTTTTGTTTTTCTTTTTTTTTTTTTTTTTTTTTTTTTTTTTTTTTTTTTTTTTTTTTTTTAGTTAATTTTGAATTCATCCCCTTTGTTAAAGATGTTTTTCAGTTGTGGGTGTTTCCTGGTAGAATTTTTGGGTCACCTATGTATACTATAATATCATCTGTGAATACATTGACTTCTTCCTTTCTAATTTCTATTCCCTGATCCCCTTTAGTTGTCATGTTGTTCTAGCTAGGACTTCAACTACTATGTTGAAGAGATATTGAGAGAGTGGGCAGCCTTGTCTTGTCCCTGATTTCGGTGAAATTGCTTTAAGTTTCTCTCCATTTAATTTGATGTTGGTTATAGGCTTGGTGTATATTGCTTTTACTATGTTTGTTTATGTGCCTTATAACCCTGACCTCTCAAAGACGTTTTTTAAAATTTATTTTTTTATTCACTTTGCATCAGGTTGTAGCCCCATTCCTTTTCCCTTCACTCACTTTCCCCTTCCTTATTGCTCAGAAATAAGGTGCTACCTTTTCTATTCAGCCCAGCTCATCAAGTTGCATCAGGACTGATGGTACCCTCTTCCCCTTTGGCCTAGCCAGGCAGTCCCACTAGTGGTAAGTGATAAAAAAGCTGGCAAGTGAGTCCTTGTTAGATGCAGGCTCCACTTCCTTTACTAGAGGACAACATGAAGCCTAAGGTGCCCATCTGCCACATCTTTGTAGGGAGCCTAGGTCCAGTGATGCTTTAGTCTCAGCAAGCCCCTCTAGGTCCTGATTAGTTGGCTCTGTTGGTCTTGTGGAGCTCCTGTTACCTTCAGGTCCTTTTTTCTTTCTGCCCACTTTTTCACAAGACTCCCTATGCATTGCCCAGTGTTTAGCTGTGTGTCTCAGCATCTATTTTGAGGCACTCCTGGTTGGAATCTCTCAGAGAACAACTCTGACAGGCTCCTATCTGCAAGATTAACAGAGTATTGTTAATAGTGTCAGGGGTTGGGACTCTCTCGAATGGTGGGTATTTGGTTGGGCCAGGCATTGGTTGGACATTCCCTCAATCTCTGTTTTATCTTTATCTCTGCACATCTTATAGGAATGGTAAATTTTAGGTCAAAGTTTTTGTGGGTGGGTTGGTGTTCCCCCCATCTACAAGGAGACTAGTCTAGTTAGAGGATGTCATCTTCAGACTCTATGGCTTCTGATACTAGGAATCTTTGCTTGAGTCTCCTTCATATCCTCCCAGGAGCCTGCCTGACTTAGGTCTCCAGCTTGTCACAGAGATACTCCCACTCTCTGGATCTTATACACAGCCTTCTGTCCTTTTCCCCATGCTTTCTCCAGGTCTGATCTTAACTCTCTGTTAACCCTTAACCCTTTTAACTCTCTGTTCCCCTTCTCCTACTTTGTTCCCTCTCTTAATCTACTACCTCTGTCTGTTCTATCTTCCCTTCCAAGAGAGATTTATGCATCTTCCCTTAGATCCTCCTGGTCATTGGTTCCTCCTTGTCATGTATCTTCTTTGGTTCTGTGACTCATAGTATGCTTACCCTGGCTTATATGATTAAACTCCACTTATAAGTCAGTACATCTCCTCTGTGTCTTTCTGGGTCTAGGTTACCTCATTCAGGATGATCTTTTCTCGTTCTATCCATTTGCCTGCAAATTTCATGGTTTTTTTTGTTTGTTTTTAATAGCTGAGTATTATTCCATTGTATAAATGTGCCACAGTTTCTTTATCTAGTCTTTCATTGAGGGACATCTAGGTTGTTTCCAGATTCTGGCCATTATGAGTATATCTGTTATGAACATATTTGAACAAGCATCCTTGTTGCAGAGTGGAGCATCTGTTGTGGATATACCCAGGAGTGCTATAGCTTGGTGTTGAGGTAGAGCTATTCTCAATTTTCCAAAAAATCACCAGATTTATTTCCAAAGTGGTTACACAAGTTTTCACTCCCACCAGTAGAGGAAGAGTGTTCCCTTTCTCCACAGTTTCACCAGCATGTACTGTTGCTTGAAATATTGAACTTCACCATCTTGACTGGTGTGAGATGGAATCACAGAGTTATTTTTATTTGGATTTGTCTGATGACTAATGAAGTCGAGAATTTCTTTAAGTGCTCCTTGGCCATTCAAAATTCCTCTGTTGAGAATTCTCTCTGTCCCATTTTTAATTGGGTTATTTCATTTATTGGCATTTGATTTCTTGAATTCAATATATATTTTTGATATTAGCCTTTTGTCAGATATAAGATTGGTGAAGATATTTTCTCAATCTGTAGACTGTCATTTTGTTCTACTGATGATGTTCTTTGCCTTATAGCTTTTAAATTTCAAGAGATCCCATTTATTAATTGTTGATCTTAGAACCTGAGCTGTTATTGGTCTGTTCAGGAAGTTGTTTCCTGTGTCAATGAGTTCAAGGCTCTTCCCCACTTTCTTTTCTAATTGATTCAGTTTGTCTGATGTTATATTGAGGTCTTTGATCCATTTGGATTTGAGTTTTGTTCAGGATGATAGATCTGGATCTACTTGCAGTTTTTTACATGTAGACATCCAGTGAGACCAGTGTCATTTGTTGAAGATGCTGTCTTTTTTTTTTCTTCATTGTATGGTTTTGGCTTCTTTGTCAAAAATTAAGTATCTATAGATATTGTGGGTTTATTTATGGGTCTTTGATTCTATTGATCAGCTAGTCTATTTCTATCCCAGTACCATGCAGTTGTTTTTACTATTGCTTTGTAGTATAGCTTGCAGTCAAGGATGGAAATATCTTCTTTTGTTGTGTAGGAATGGTTTAGCTATTATGGGTTTTTTGTTTTTCAATATGAAGTTGAGAATTGTTCTTTCAAGTTCTATAAAGAACTGTGTTGGCACTTCGATGGTAATTGCATTGAATCTGTAGATTGCTTTTGGTAAAATGACCATTTTTACTCTTAATCCTACTAATCCACAGGCATGGGCCATCTTTCCATTTTCTGATATCTTTCTTCTTCAGTTTTTTTCTTCAGAGACTTGAAGTTCTTGTCATACAAGTTGTTCACTTGCTTGATTAGAGTTACACCTAGATACTTTATATTATTTGTGGCTATTTTGAAGTGTGTTGTTTCCCTAATTTTTTTCTCAATCCATTTGTCATTTGTGTACAGGAGAGCTACTGATTTTCTTTTGAATTAATCTTGTACCCAGCCCAGCCACTTTGCTGAAGCTGTTTATCATCTGTAGGAGTTCTTTGGTGGAATTTTAGTGGTTGTTCACGTATACTATCATATCATCTGCAAATAGTGATACTTTGACTTCTTCCCAATTTGTATCCCTTTGATCTCCTTTAGTTTTCTTATTGCCCCAGCTAGAACTTCACGTACTATATTGAAGATTCATGGAGAGAGTGGGCAGCCTTGCCTTGTCTCTGATTTTAGCGGAATTGCTTTGAGTCTTTCTCCATTTAATTTGATGTTTCCTATCAGCCTCAAAGACTTTTAACATGAACTGGTGTTGAATTTTGTTAAATGATTTTTTGGCATCATATGGTTTTTTCTTCTTTCAGTTTGATTACATTGATGGATTTTCATATATTGAACCAACCCACATTGCGTGCCTGGGATGAAGCCTACTTGGTTATGTTGGGTGATTTTTTGATGGGTTTTTGGAGTCTGTTTGTGAATATTTTATTGAGTATTTTTGCATCAATCTTCATAAGGCAAATTGGTCTGAAATTCTCTTTGTTAGAGATTTGTGTGGTTTAGGTATCAAGGTGAGTGTGGCCATACAGAATGAGCTTGTTTATTTTCTTTCTGTTTTTATTTTGTGGAATAGTTTGAGGAGAATTGTCATTACCTCTTCTTTGAAAGTCTGGTAGAATGATCCAAGATGGTGGCCCTGATCATGCACTGTGTCTGATCATCAGGATATCACTGATTGCACAATGACTGAGAGACTAAACTCCTATTAATGGACTCATGTTACTTTGTGCCTTAAAACAAAATAGCATATTTTATGAATCAGAGTGCATCACAGTTTAATGTATGTATGTTGAAGACAGTAAGGTCTTCCTGATTAATTTCTCCATTTATTAGAATGGAGCATTGTGCTTTATCTCCTCTGATTACTATTAATTTGAAATTTACTTTGTAAGATATTGTGAAAGTTAAGCCTGCTTGCTTCCTGGTCTCATTAGATTGAAGTACTTTTGTCTATCCTTTTACTTTAAGGTAGTGTCCATCTTTAAAGCTAAGATGCATTTTTTATAGACAACAGATATGTAGATTTTGTTTTTTTATTGTATTCTCAGTGGTTCTTTGTGTGATGTGATATATATATATATCATATGTATATGTGATATATATCTCATATATATATATGATATATATATATATATATCATATATATATGTTCATTCCTTTCTTTTGCCAATATTTGGGTATGGAATAGTGTGGTGGTATCAATAGAGAAGGGACTTGTGGATGCATGCACATAGTATGGTATTTGAGAAGCCTAAATTGTGGTTGCAATGCATGCTGGATGGTCAGATTAGGCTGGATCTCAGGCTCTAGTTTGAGGACAGGTTTCTTTCTGCATTTAATTTTTAATATGTTGTATGGATTTTCAATTTCCAAAGAAAACTGCATTAGCTTGTATTTATTTAATCTGATACAAATTTGTAAATATCTTCATGATTTCATTTTTATAAGAGATTTGACTAAGTGTTGACCATCAGGATGTACACTCTCTGTTATAGATTTTAATAAAATGATGTCCAAACTTAAGTTTCTTCCTACATTTGAAAAGGGAAAAGATGAAGTTAAGATTTCAGCATATGAATAAAGTGTGACATCATTCTAGACACACACATCCCTGAGATGATCAAGGGTGCTAACTGGAATGCCTAGTTTGCTACAGTGGGACTAGAGAGCAAAGGCAAGAAGAAGGTATGGAAAGTTGTTTGGTGTTTTGATGGCTCTTCCATGGTTGTGGGAAGCTAATCTAGGGAAAGACTTTGGTGATGTCAGCTCTGGAAACGGCAGAGGGCTCAGAGACCTGAGATCATAATTCTATGTATGATATTTCATGGTTATGCTGAATCTCTGGAGCTGACAATGGTGCTTTTCTGGATTGGTGTATGTTAACCTGACACAAGGTGAAGTCATTGAGCATAGGAAACCTCAAATGAGAAAATCTCCTCATAAGACTAGGCTCCAAACAATCCTATAGAACATTGTCTAATTTAGTGATTGATTGGGGAGGTCCCTGCCCATTTTTGGTGAAGCTGCTTCTAGGATATTGATCCTTTGTTCTATAAAAGAGCAGGCTGAGTAAGCAGGAGGAGAAAAAAGTAAGCAGCACCCTTCCATGACTTCTGCCTCAATTCCTGCCTCCAGGTTCCTTCCTTGTTTAAGTTCCTATTGTGGCTTCATTATATGACAGATAATGATAAGGAAATGAAGGCCAAATAAACTCTTTCCTCCAAAAGTTGCCTTAGCAATTGTGTTTAATAACAGCAATAGTAGTAAAGTTAACTAGACCAGTATGTTGGTGAGTTTTTGAATCTGTGTTAAAATCACCTACACAGGGAGAACTACTGATTCCACCAAGGCGACAATTGAGACTGAAGCAATCATGACAGGAACCTCAAACATTCTTTCAAGTTTCAAATCTCACTCTGGCTCTTCTAGCAGCAGATTTTAGTGGACAGGATTTGTCATGAGGAAATGTTATTTGGTGGCTTCTTCTCTCTATGTGACAAAAGAGAATGGAAAGCGGAAGGGGTTTAGAACTGAGAGAAACAAAATGCAAAGAAACATACACAGAACCAAGGTTGGGCATATGCTCATAGAAGGCAGACATAAATTCCGTTGAAAACAAGGCAACAAATTGCTTAAAATAAAGAACAGTATGAATGTGGTAGAATTTATTTTTATTTGTTGGTAAGTGCTTTTGATACTTAAACACAGGAGGTCTTTAGAACTTCCAGCCTGGGATTTCTTGCACATACAGTTTATTTTTATGTTCAGAAGTCTAAAACCTAATACTTGATGGATTTTCTGTAGAGTAAATAATTTATTATTTCTTTTGTGTTTTCTTTTTACTTTTATCACCATCTAGATACCATTACAGAACCAGGTGTTGATTTACTTTCAAACTCTGAATATTCTTCATGGTTTTCTTGTCTTGATTTGTTTCTCAGAATTAGGAAAATTAAAAACATTAACAAAAGTGAAAGGATTATAAAACCAAGAGTGAGCATACTCTTATGTGATTTATTAGAAAATGGCATTGGAGGTGGTCCACTGTCTATACTACCTCCATAGCCACGCTGTAGACAGAACGGTGGCTCCCATCCGACATCACAATGGCAGTGGTGTTTACTGTTGCAGATACCTTGCATATGGCATAGAGCTTCTGAACAGTTAGTTAACAAAACAGACTTTTTGACACACTTCCTGTTAATGCATAAGTGATTTAGCCCACACGGAGTGCCATCTTTCACTGATCCACTGTCATCTAAGGTACTTCCAAAATGAAAATCCATAGACCAGCAGGTGATATTACTAAAGTGAATCCAATGCACTGTTTCGTGGTTTCTCCTAAGTGGAATCTGTTGCACATTCTCACACTGAATCCTTCCACAGAGTACATCATCATAACTGCACCTTTTATAGTCATAGCTATCGTTACCGCAGTTACCAAATCGGTCACCCCGTATGTTCATTGCCGTGTAGCAAATCTCATTTGCACTCCTGGCTGTAGTGCCAAAAATGCTTTGACACTGTTCCTGACGTTTATGACATGCCATGTTATAGCAATAACCATCACCCTTGCAAGGGATTCCATCCTCTTTATATACATTTTCTGGGCACGCTGCTGAAGTGCCATTACACCACTCTGGAAGGTCACATTCATTTTCCGGTTGTCTACACATTGTGCCTGTTGGCAAGAACTTGCACTTTTCACAACAAAGCCCAACATCACATTGAGCATCAGATGTCAAAACACACTGTTGGCCACAGCATTCATTAGATAAACATAACTCAGGGGATCCACAATCACACTGCTCTCCTTCTTCAGTCAAATTATTCCCACACACAGAAGTCACATTTAGTTTTTGTACTATATCTGGAACATTGTGTAAACAATTTTTGTTGAAAATTGTTGAAAACATTTTTTCATAACTACAGTTGCTGAATCTATTGGCACTAGTTTTGTATGGGGCCATTATGCAGTTTCCTCCCCCACAAGTACATTCCTTTTCATCATGAGGCATACCCAAATTATGACCCATCTCATGTGCTATAACATATGCCATACTTTGAGGTGAATCTTCCATAAAACTGTTAACTGCACAATTCAATATTGTGCAAACTGTACCTACATAAGCTAGTCCTAAATATATACCATATCCTTGCCTGGCAAAAAGATGAATGATATCACTTCTGGTGCGTGTGTCAACATTTGCTCTTTTCCAATTGCAGAAGTCCCGTAGAACTTCATTTATAGTGAGTGTTACATTGACATGGTTTGAGACAGTCCAAATTTCCAGTGCCCTTAGAGCCACATCAGTGTCTATTTGAAGATAAAAACCATTTATTCCATTGACAATTTGCAACATTTCTTGCAAACAAGCTGTGGCATTATTGTTTTTATATACATATCGCTTATTATCTATCACCACAAAATATTCAAGATGCTTGCGGTGGGTCCACCAATTCTTATATGGGAGTTGCATTAGAATCGTGTCCTTGCTTTCTTGAAGCTTCAATTGTCGTGCTATTTCCTCTTCTGTTAACCCACATCTCATAGGAAACGATTCTGACTCCTCTCTATTCAACTTGTAAAGCAAGTGTTCAAATGTAGAAGTTGAGTTCTTGGGTGTGATTTCATAAATTGTGCCATTTATCTCTAGTATGCCTTGCAAATTCCCAAAACAGGTGTCAATAATGACCATAGATTCTGGGACTTCATCCACATAGCCGTGGTAGTAGCAGTCATTCTGCACAAAAGGCTGGTCTGAAAGGAGATCACCTTGGTCACTGTAGGTAAATAGTAAGAAGTTTCTGGATATGAAGTTTTTGTTGGATTTCATGATAATAATGTGTCTCTGTCCCCCAAAGTGAAGACTATATGACAGCCAGTCTGGGGAAATATGTTTCTGAGTGTCAGTGGCCCTCAAGGGTATCACTACTTCTGGAGGACTACTGTATTTAGAATGTCCTGTTGATGACCATGCAGAGAGGAAGAGCAATATGTACAGGCAGAGCTGAAGGAACATGATCTTTTTGTGGATACAGGCTTCAGCCACAGACACCAGAAAGCTTTTTTCTCATAGACCCTGCTCTGTCTGGTTGCATGCAGCACCGGCCTTTAATGATGTGTCTTCTGGTAGAGTTGATTAATCAGGTCACCAGGACTAAAAGAAACAGTGAAATGAAGGTCAGACATGGTTATATGTAAATCACGATCATGTCAGGCTAGAAGATAAAACAGCAGAGAAGGGCTAAAATCGATTAATGGTTGTTACAAGGTACAGCAACAGTGTTAATGGGTTTGTCTGCTTAGTTGTGGTAAAGTATACTTGATCCTGTGTAAATATATTTCTAATAAACTCCCAGCTTTTAATAACTTGCTCTTTTTAATACATTGTTTCTGATGCTTTAATTTTCAAGTTTTCCTTATCATCTAGACAGTTCATCAGCTGAAAAGTAACTATCTTTGCTTTCATATCTCAGTGATATTAATTTAAATTCTAAAACACTAAACACTTTCCTATTTAGTGAGTAAACATACGCTCCCTTCTATCATGGACTTGCTGTGGCTACACGTGGCAGAAACGTCTACTGGCTAAACATGTTTCTTATGTTTATTTTCTATATTATTAGTAGTACATAAAAGTTTGTACAGTAGTGTGAATACGAAGCTTGTGTGCCTGCTAATATTTGCATAGAGGCCACAGTTCATCCTGAAGTAGGTCCCTAGAAACTATATACCTTGTTTATTAATTTAGTTCTTAAATTTTAATATCTTATCCATTTATTGTATGTTTGTATTTAAATGAGTGTGTAAGTGTGTGTGAATGTTTGTGTGTTTGTACTGGCCAAGCATTAGCCTCAGATAGCTTTCCTAAGTTACTACCCACTTCTTGGTTTTTGACACAGCATTGATTTCTGACAGGCAGGGAAGTTGACTGTGAAGAAAGCCTTAAGAATCTGCAGGTCTCTGCTTCCCTAGTCCTGGCACTGCAAGTACAGACCACCAAATTTGGACGCTTCTTTCCTTTTGACTGAATCTCTTGAAAGACTTCCCATCAGATGCAGTGATGGCCATGGTCCTTTATCATTATGTCCTTGTTCATGAAGCTTTTCACGTTGGTGTTAAGGATCATTCGCACATTTCTATGCTTTTAGTGTACCAACTGAACTATCTAAATAGTTCCGTAACCTCAACTTAGTATATGAATATTTGAAAAAAATGAAGTTAGGAAAGAAATGTGTTATTAAATACAATGCCAAGAGCTTACAAAAGAAAAACAATCAATACAAGGTATTTAAGAACAATATCAAAATGATTAAAATCAATATCAACATGATTAAAATCCTGACATGCTAATTGATTATCTATATTGTTTTGATTTAGATTCAATAATTGTTATAGCATGTAGATTTGTGGTATGAAGAAAATGTATTTATTTCTAATAATAGTAATATTGAGATTGCACTAACAAATGTATGTCAGAACTAATGACTAAAACTTCAGAGTAATAAACAGAATGTTAAGAAAAGCACATTAATGAATAATTGAACAAGTCCAGTCTTGCATTAACTTAATTACTTTTAGCAAAAATTCTACCATTCAGAACTATGGAGAAAAGATTATGTTCTCACTCCAAATTTGGTACATCTTCAAGAGAGACTTCAAGCTGACTCTCAGATTCTCTTTTACCTAACCTTTTTTTCTTTCTACAACTTCACCAAGTTCATCACCAAAGTCCTCTATAATTTAGGATGTATTTACCACACTAAAAACTATAGAGCCACATTAATAAAAGTTGAAGAGTGGAAATAATGAAAGGAAAGGCCATTCTCGATCTGGAAAGGAATTAAGGGATGTGTGTGTCCACATCATAAATTTTTTTCTTTTTTTGCTTCTGTCCTTTCAACTGAATTTTCTGAAAACTTTCCATCAGGTGCTCTGATTCTTCCTTCCAGTTATGTCCTTGCTCATAAAGCATTTGTAAGGTCCATCTTAGTAACAAAGTGTTTTTTATTTGAGAATGCATAAGAGAATATAAATTCTTTCATTTCTTTTCTCTCATAGACAAAGTTCTAGATTCATGTGCAAGCAAAAGGAGCTTCTCCTTCCTTGGAACCTGGCAACTGATGAGGTTCTTCTCAACAGTTTACTGCTTCAGTCAGTTACTTTGTTTCCTCTTCCACATCAGTTAGTCTGACTTCCTTCCCTAAGTGACATCCTAACTACCTTGAGAATTTATCTTACCTAAATCAATATGTCCACAACTAAAAGAACAAACAGCAGCAGATGTTAGGGAAGCTGTGAGTTAAGGGTATCGCTCATTCATTGCTGGTGGGAGCAGAAAATTACAGAGACACTCTGGAAATCAGTATGAAGTTTTCTCAAAAAGCTGAGAATTACTGACTACACCAAGATCCATTTTTATCACATGAAACCGTCTACCCAAAGCAGCTGACATCTTTCTAGAGAGACACCTGCTCACACATGTTCACTGCAGCCCTATTTATAATAGGCAGAAAGTTGAAACAGCCTAGATTTCCATTGACTCATGAATGGATGATGAAAATGTAGCATATTTATTTATATAACATAGTTCAATTGTTAAGAAAAACTAAAGTACGGAAGTTGCAGATAAGTAGCTGAAGCTAGAGACAATCATTTTAATTGAAGAGACCCAGACATAGAAAAATAAACATTTTGTTTTTTCTCTTTTCTGTGGATGGCACCTTTTATGCCTTAGCAGTTCTTCTTTTTTTGGATTATCCACATAAGTTAATTAGCTAGTAAAGGACCAGGGAGGAATATGAGGGGTTCCTCCCAATAAAGGGGAAATAAAACATTGTGTTATAATTATGTAAACAGAAAATGAAAATAAGAGGATGAAATAGAGAAAGGAATGGGAAATGGAAAAGATATGAGGAGGGATAACTAACACGAACGGCCCTTTGAAAATTTGCATGGAAATCCACTATAAAAGCTTCCATATATATGGAGTTTATATAGAATTGTAATATAATGAGGTATGCAGTGACTAAAATAGGCATTTTGTTTTTGTCAAATTATACTTCCAGAAGCAAGAATGGATTTCTTATTTTTGAATTGTTGTCTAATAAAGTCCCATACAAACCCCAAATATTATAGACTACTATTGGAAATTCTTCACAACCTAATAGTAAGAACTGATTGCTGAAGAAATAATGTTCTTATAGCTCAGATATGGAGAATTTGGACTAATATCTAACTAGAATCTTCCCTCCTATTGGCTAGTATTCATGGTGCTGGAAGCCACTAATCCCAGCAACTGTGGACCTTGCAAGCTATAATAGTAACCTCCTGGTACAATATATCCTCCTCTGGTGCAATAAGGCCAAAAATGACATAAGTGTAAACCACCCAAGTTGTTATTGTCTTTAAGGCCCACTCCATGAGACTGAACCCACACCTGACACTGCGAAGTGTCTGTAAGAATCTGTAACTACAGTTCTCACGTGTAATTGGGGAAAACCTACAACATACATTCTGCTTAATTAACAAGAACTGAAATGACTCCTAATGATACTATGCTATACTTGAAGATCAGTACATGACACTTAACATGGAGACCCAGACCAAGACCTCATTTAGACAGCCCTAAATGGGATGTCTATATTATTCCCTAACCTTCAACGTCCATGTGTCTATATGGAAGAGAAGGCAGAAAGGTTGCAAGAGTTAGAGAAGGTGGGTGAATCCAAGGAAGCAGCATTTTCCAGACACAGCTGGGCTGATACACACAAGAACTTACACAGACAGAGATAGTACACCAAAACTCTGCACAACTTCAGACAGATCAAATCTTGGCAAAATATTGAGAAATGGGCACAAAGTCCAAACTCCTATATAGGGTATTTGTAATTGATAGCTTCGGGGAGAGATAAAAATCAGAATTCTTCAATAGGATGACACTGTGCTTATCAGATCTAGTCTAGAAAAAGGAAAATGTTGAGCCATAGTTGGCCAGCATCAAATAGACTCTTTATTTTTTTGTTCATCATGTGTTTGGGTGTGTGTGTGTGTGTGTGTGTGTATGAGAGAGAGAGAGAGAGAGGATGGAGTTTAAATTTGAGTTGGACATTTTTATGAATTTACATACATGTCAAGGAATCTGGAAGGAGTTTGTGTAAGGAAAATTATGTGACCCAAATATATTATATGAGTAATTAAAGAAAGAGAGAGAGAACAACACTCATTGCCAAGAGCTGGAGCTATGGAAAGAGCACCCTGGACCAAGTGCTTGCAGCATCAGCACAACAATATAAGCAACATCTGTGTTTAAATTTGCAGAGCCAGACAAGAGGTTGAATATGATAGATGTGTCTCTAGCAGTAGCTCTTCAAAGTGAAGGAAAGAAAGCAGATCCTGTGGGCGTCTAACCAGCAACTCTAATAGAAAAGGTGAGCATAAGGTTAAGTGAGAGATTCTGTCTCAAAAACAAAAGGACAGTGTTACAGAGGAGCACTCAAAGGGCTTGGAAAGGGCTTCCCAAAACATAATGAAACAAAATAATATATTGAACCCAAAGAAAATTTCATATAACCTATGACAAAATCACCAATGAATTTTCACTAAAATAATGATCCAATCATATAATATAAATTCATGAGGTCAAAGGGAAAGAGAATTTAGACAACACAAGAAAAAAATGACATATATATGTTTAAATTATCCTGAAAGCAGACTTTTTTTTTTTTAAAAAATAAGCAGTTTCTTTATAAATAAAACCATGCTAACAAAGAAACTAAAAAAAAAATAATTTAAAATATCTACAAAAAAAACAGCATGGAATTATTCTGAACAGAAGTGAAAAATCTCTACAATGAGCAAATTTGTAAATAAAGTAAAACAGAAAAAAAACAGAAAAAGATTTTTATCTTTCTGGACCTCCTATGATCATGGGTTGGAATAATTGATAAAGTGAATATGGCCATCAAAGAAACAACAAAAAAAAACTTCTACAAATTCAATGCAGTTCTAATCAATATTCTAGTGAAATTCTTCACAGATCCAGGAAAAGAATGCTGAAATTGATTTGGAATCAATATAGAGCCTGGATGGCTAACATAGTCCCAAGTAAAAATATTGCCCAAAGTGTCACTGTGCCTGATTTAGGGCTCTAATGACAAAATCACCTTGTTTCTGAGTGGACAAAAAAAGAAACATACACTAATAATACAGAAGACTCAAACATATGTTCCTACAGTTATGGTCACTTGATTTTTAAACAGATGCCTAAATCACAACATTGGAGAAAAGCCAAAATCTTTAGCAAATGATGCTGACAAAAAAGGGTATATTTATATATGAGGGGAAAAATGATCCTTATGTCTGCCTCATGCTCAACTTCAAAATGAAACAAAACAACAGCAACAAAAACAAGAGGGGGGGTCCAAGATGGCGGTGACCAGCATGCACCATATCTGAGGGGCACAGAATCTGAAACTCTGAAATTGGTGAGTGGATGGGCAGCTGAAGCCAGAACATCCACATTGAGGCTTCCCGAGTAAGTGGGCACAACCAGTGAGCTGGGTCAGTTTGGATCCAAGTCACCCATGGACATCTTCGGGGACTGAGAGTGGCAAATATTCAACCCCCTTCTACACTTCCCCTTGTCCCAAGCATGAGCCTCCCGGCACTGATTGCCCCATGCATGAGCCTTCTTGCTCAGTGACTGAGATGGTGTAGGTGATGGCATTACTGGCCTCCTGGGTCTGTAGCTTTGGAGAGTAGCAGCTAACCCAAGCAGGAACCTCTCTGTTCAGTGACTGAGACTACAGAGGTGGCACCAGAAGTACGGGTCTCCCTGCCCAGAGGCCAACAGTGGACAAAACTGAGCTGACATATCTCCTACACTCTCATTTGCCCCTGTGGGCCCAAAACTGAGAGTAGAGAACGGGGGGGGGGAATCCCCTCTGCTTTCTGATTAGGCCAGCCAGCTAGTGAGTGTGCCTTCAAGTGACTGCATGCAGAGCCCCAGACCCAGATTCCCTCTATCCTAGCAGCCAGGCATCTGATCCCTCCAACCTACACTCCTCAGTGTAAAGGGGTGGAGGATCAGATGGAAGGAGAGGGTACCTCCCCCATCAATGGACTTGGGTAAGAGCATAGGAGAAGAAGAGGGAAGTTGGATAGGATTGGGAGGGGATGAGAGAGGGGGATACAGCTGGGATACAAAGTGAATGAACAGTAATTAATAAAAAATGAATAAATTTAATATAGAAATGTTTTTCAAGCAAACTGGCCCAGAAAACAAGCTGGAGTAGCTACCCTAATATCTAATAACATAGATTTTAGACCAAAATTAATAAAAAAGATGAGGACGGCTCTTCATTCTTATCAAGTGAAAAATCCAACAGGAGGACACCACAATCATGAACATCTATGCCCCAAATACAAGGGTCCCTGCATTTTTAAATGAAACATTATTAAAACTTAAATCACATAAGGATCCCTACACCTTAATAGTGGGAGACTTCAACACTCCACTCTCACCAAGAGACAGATCATCTAGACAGAAGCCAAATAGGGAAATAATGACAGTAACTGAGGTCCTAAAGCAAATGGACCTAATAGATGTCTACAGAACTTTTCACCTTAACTTAAGAGAGTATACCTTCTTTTCAGCACACCACAAAACCTTCTCCAAAATTGACCATAAAGTCAGGCACAAAGAAAGCCTCAACAGATACAAAAAGATAGAAATAATCCCTGTATCCTGTCAGACCACATGGCCTAAAACTAGGACTCAACAACAACAGAAATAACAAAAACTTTACCTACACATGAAACAAGTAACTCTCTATTCAATGACAGCTTGGTCAGGGAAGAAATAAAAAAGAACTTAGAGACTTCCTAAAATTCAATGAAAATGAAGTCACAACTTACCAAAACTTATGGGACACAAGGAAAGTAATGCTAAGAGGACAGTTCATAGTGCTAGGTGTCTCTAGAAAAAAGTTTGAGACATCTCATACAAGGAACTTAATAACACACCTAAATGTCCTAGAAAAAAAGAGCAGACACACCCAAGAGGGGTACATAATTGGAAATAATCAAACTCAGAGCTGAAATTAATGAATCATAAACAAAGAAAACAATTCAAAGAATCAATAAAACCAAGAGGTCATTCTTTGAGAAAATAAACAAGATAGACAAACCCTTAGCCAAACTAACTAAATGGCAAAGAGAAACTATCCAAATCAGCAAATCATAAAAGAAAAGGGGGACATAACAAGAGATACTGAAGAAATCCAAACAATCCAAATAATCATTAAGTTTTACTACAAAAGCCAATATGCCACAAAATTTGAAAATCTAAATGAAATGAACAATTTCATTGATAGATTCCACTTAACAAAATTAAATAAAAATCAGGTAAATAGATTAAATAGTCCTATATGCCCCAAGAAAATAGAAGCAGTCATCAAAATCTACTTTCTGAAAAAACAAAAGCAAGAAAGAAAGAAAGAAAGAAAGAAAGAAAGAAAGAAAAAAGAAAGAAAGAAAGAAAGCCCAGAGCCAGATGATTTCAGTGCAGAATTCTGCCAAACCTTCAAAAAAGAGCTAATTCCATTTTTCAAATTATTCAACAAAATAGAAGCAGAAAGAACATTACCAAATTCATTCTATGAAGCCGCAGTCACCTTGATACCTAAACCACACAAAGACCGAACAATAAAAGAAAACTTCAGACCTGTCTCTCTTATGAACATCGATGCAAAAGTACTCAATAAAATACTTGCAAACCTAATCCAAGAACACATAAAAGATACCATCCACAATGATCAAGAAGGCTTCATCCCAGGTATGCAGGGGTAGTTCAAAATACAGAAATCCATCAGTATAATCCACCATATAACGAAACTGAAGGAGAAAAACCACATGATCATCTCCTTAGATGCTGAAAAAGCATTTGACATCCATTAATGTTTAAAGTCTTGGAGAGATCAGAGATACAAGGCACATACCTAAACATGGTAAAGAGAATATACAGCAAGGAAATAGCCAACATCAAACTGAACAAAGAGAAACTTAAATAAATCCCACTGAAATCAGGGTCAAGGCAAGGCTGCCCACTGTCTCCCTATCTCTTCAACAAAGTACTTGAAGTCCTAGCTAGAGCAATAAGACAACTAAAGTTGATCAAGGGGATACAAATTGGAAAGGAAGAAGTCAAAATATCACCATTTGCAGATGATCTGATAGTATACCTGACTGATCCCAAAAATTCAACCAGAGAACTCTTTCACCTGAAAAACAGCTTCAGTAAAGTGGCTAGATACAAAATTAACTAAAAAAAAATCAGTAGCTGTCCTGTATAATAAAATTCAACACTGCTGAAAAAGAAATTAGGGAAACTACACCCTTCACAATAGCCAGTAATAACATAAAGTACATTGCTGTGACTCTAACCAAACAATTGAAATATCTGTTTTAAAAAAGCTTCAAGTGTTTGAGGAAAGAAATTGAAGAAGATAATGAAAATGAAAGATGAAAAGATCTCTCAGGCTCATAGATCAGCAGGATTAATATAGTGAAAATGGCCATCCTGCCAAAAACAATCTACAGATTCAATGCAATTCCCATCAAAATACCAACAATTCTTTACGGACCTTGAAAGCACAATTCTTAATTTCATATGGAAAAGCAAAAAACCCAGAATTGTGAATACAATCCTATAGAAAAAAATATTGTCTGGGGGTATCTCCATCTCTGATCTCAAACTGTACTCCAGAGCAACAGTAATAAAAACTGTATGGTAGTGGCATAGAAGCAGAATGGTGGATCAATGGAATCAAATAGAAGACCCAGAAATAAACCCACACAGTTATGGATACTTGATTTTTGACAAAGATATCAAAACCATACAATGGAAAAACACAGCATCTTAAACAAATGGTGCTGGTCTAAATGTAGAAATATACAAATAGATCCATAGTTATCACTGTGTACAAACTAAAGTCCAAGTGAATCAAAGGCCTCAACATAAAACCAGAGAGACTAAATATGTTAGAAGAAAATCTGGGCACAGGGATCTTTTCTGAGACTGGTATTCCAACCTAGGATCATTCATGCAAATAACCTAGAACCCCTGTACTGGTGTAGCCCATGGCACCTCAATCCTCAAGTGAGTTCCCTAATCTCTGACATGAAATCATTGGCTGGATCTTTGATCACCTTCCCCTGAGTGGAAGCAGCCTTGCCAGGCCACAAAGGACAATTTAGCCAATCCTTGTGAGATCTGATACGCTAGGGTAAGATGGAAGAAGAGGAGGACCTTCTATCAGTGGACTTGTAAAAGGGCAAGGAGGGAGATGAGAGAAGGTGGATAAGACTGGAAGGGGAGGAGGGATGGGCTACAGGTGGGATACAAATTCAATAAACTGTAATTAATAAAAAAAATAAATAAATTGAAAAAACAAAGAAAAAGAATGAACATTCTGACTTCTTCCATTAACTTTTTATTGAATATTTAGTTTGTAAGTCATTGGGATAACAGAGAGGAAAGAAATACCTTTAGCCTTCATGAAGGGCAGAACTGAAGAAAGAGGGGGTGACCCAAGAGCTGGAAGGACAGTCACACAGAGTGACAGAGGTCAACACAGCAGACAAGGACTAAGAAATCCACTTTGACAAAAGTGCAACCTATGTACTTGTGTCTATAAAGAGTAATACATGTTGTAAGATCTCACTGGGATCGTTGGGGTTTGTTCTTAGTAAATGACATATGATTGTTAGTGCAACGTTCTAGATGAAGATGTGACCATTGGATGATGTGCTCTGTATTACATCATTTGGTAATCATTAATGCAGTTGTGAAACCATAAATTTAACAGAATACATCACACTCTTAAGTATTAAGAGGAGACATCATTCTCTGTTATGTACATGTGTATGTGTATGATACATATGTTTATTTATGTGCATGTATATATGGCTCCTGTGTGCTTTCTGAACATCTGAAAGGATGTTGCAAATTGCCTCTTCCAAAACTTCTTATGGGAAACTGACCCTTGAATTTGTTGCATGAATTTAATCTCAATCAACGTTAACATGTACAAGTAAAACAGCTCATTCTTTTGGTTAAAAAAAAAATACTCCAAATGAACCAAAGTTTTTCTGGAATGTCTAAAACTCTGTAACTCATGGAAGAAATGTGGGGAGTAACCTTTAAGACATTTACCTAGGTAAGGACTTTGTAAATTAGACTGATTACTCAGAAAAAAGATCAATAGTGGACATATAAGACTCCATCAAAATAAAAAGTTTGTATATAATAAAGTATAAATCAAATGTCTATATAATACAAGAAATATTTCATGAGTTAAATATTTGACAGAGGATTATCTCCTAGGTTATGCAAAGGACTCAAGAAACTACACATTAACAAAACCAACCCTTCAGTAAAAAAATTGTCCCTTTCGAGCCTCGGTAGGGATGCAAATCAGAATCCCTAGTATAGATACTTCATTTATAAAAAGGATGAAAATAATAATCAGATAGCAACCATTATAATTACAATCATTGAAAATCCACATGCTTAGATAATAGTATAAAAACACAATCAATAACATCCAGGACAATATATTTCTACCCAAACCCAGCAACCTTACTACAGTATACTATAGTAGGGTTGAATTGCAATCTAGCTAAAGCACAAGATAAAGACTTCAAAGTAGCTATTTGAATATGCTCAAGGACATTAAAGAGTACTTGAATGAATATATTAATGAAATACATAAAACAGAAACCATCAATGGAATGAAATGAAGAAGACAGCTCAAGATATGAAAGTGAAAATGGGATGACAAAAAACAAAAACAAACAAACAAACAAACAAACAAACAAAAAAAGCCCTGAGAGAAAAAATTCCCAAACTAAGGGGAAACTGAAAATAAAAAAGTTAGGAATGCAAACAGGAACCTCAAAGGTAAGCCTTAGCAACGGAATACAAGAGATGGAACACAAAATCATAGACACAATAAAAGAAATAGATACCTGCAAATTTCATGATTTCCTTGTTTTTTATTGCTGAGTAATATTCCATTGTGTAGATGTACCACAATTTTTGTATCCATTCCTCAGTTGAGGGGCAACTTGGTTGTTTCCAGCTTCTGGCTATTACAAATAAAGCTGCTACAAACATGGTTGAGCAAATGTCCTTATTGTGTACTTGAACATCTTTTGGATATATGCCTAGGAGTGGTATAGCTGGATCTTGAGGAAGTGGCTATTCCTAATTGTCTGAGAAAGCACCAGATTGATTTCCAGAGTAGTTGTACAAGTTTACATTCCCACCAGCAGTGGAGGAGGGTTCCCCTTTCTCCATAACCTCTCCAGCATGTGTTGTTACTTGAGTTTTTGATCTTAGCTATTCTGATGGGTATAAGGTGAAATCTCAGGGTCATTTTGATTTGCGTTTCCCTGATGACTAAGGATGTTGAGCATTTCTTTAAGCGTTTTTCGACCATTCGATATTCCTCTGTTGAGATTTCTCTGTTTAACTCCGTACCCCATTTTTTAATTGGAGATGTTGCCCATGGCAGTTCAGTGTCCAAATGGGTTCCATAGTAATGGGGACAGGGACTGTCTCTGACATGAACTAATTGGTCTGTTCTTTGATCACCTCCCCGTGAGGGAGGAGCAGCCTTACCAGGCCACAGAGGAAGACAATGCAGCCACTCCTGATGAGACCTGATAGACTAGGATCAGAAGGAAGGAGAGGAAGACCTCCCTTATAAGTGGACTAGGGGAGAGGCATGTGTGGAGAAGGGAGAGAGAGGGTGGGATTGGAAGGGAAGAAGGGAGGGAGCCATGAGGGGATACAAGTGAATAACGTGTAATTTAAAAAAATAATAAAAAAATAAAATATATTATATAGAAATAGAAAAAAGAAATGGATACTTCAGTCAAAGACAACGTTAAAATTTAAAAAAAAAGCACAAAACATTCAGGAAATATGGGACACTATGAAAATACCAAATCTTTAAATAATAGGAAGATTAAAAAGTAGAAGAAACCCAGGTCTAAAGCACAGAAAATATTTTCAACAAAATCACATAAAAAATTTCCCTAACATAAAGAAGGAGGTACCTATCTAGGAACAAGAGTCACCCAAAACACCAAATATACTGTAATATCAAAAGTGCCAATGACACATAATAATAAAATCACTAAACATACCAAACAGAAAAAGAGTATTAGAAGCTGCATTGGGAAAATTCAAAGTATTACACAATGGCAGATCTATTAGAATAGCACCTGACTGGTAATTTCAAAAACCAGGAGGTCCTGGAAGGATGTTCTAAAAACTCTAAGAAACCACACATGCCAGCTGAGACTACTATACCCAGGAGAAAATAAGACATTCCAGAATAAAACCAAATTTAAGTAGCCTATGTACAGACCCACCTCTATAGCAGGATATAGAAAAAAAAAGCTTCAACTTGAAGGGGTTAACAACAACCAAGAAACACAAGAAATAGGTATCAAATTAGCCAATAAAAAACAGGCCAGCCTGGTCTACAAAGTGAGTTCAGGAAAGCCAAGGTTACACAGAGAAACCCTGTCTCGAAAAGCCAAAAACAATCAAACAAACAAACAAAATTGAGAGGGTACCCGCACCACCACAACAAAATAACAGGAATCGATAAACAATGCTCAATGTCAAAGGCCCCAATTTTCCAATAAAAACAAATAAACAAGCAGACTGGTTTCAAAAACAGGATCTATCCTGCTGCTACATCCACGAAACACACTTTACATCAAGAATAAACATCACCTCAGGGTACAAGAATGGAAAAAGATACTCTAAGAGAATAGATCCAAAAAACCAGCTCTTCTAACCATTTTAATATCTGACAAAATAGATTTCAAACCAAAACTAATAAGAAGATATAGGGAAAGACAAATATGTACTCATGAAAGGAAAACTAAGAGGCTATTGCAATTCTAAACAACTATGTACCAAACAAAAGTGCACAGAAGTTTATAAGAGAAACAGCACTACGGATAAGATCACAGTGACCCTCATACAGAGATACTGGAGAGCGTCAATACCTTACTCTCACCGATACATATGTCAGCTAGATAAAAACTAAGGGGAGAAAATCTATAGCTAACTGACGTTATACACCAAATGGACCTAAGTGATAATCACAGAACATTTCATTCAAACACAGAAGAATATACCTTCTTCTTCGCAGCTCATGTAACTTTCTCCAAAATTAACCTGGCATTCAGACACAAAGTCAATCTTAACAGGAACTAGAAAATTGAAATATCATCCTGTATCCTATCTGATCCCTATGCATTAAAACTAGACATCACCAACAGAAGCAACGGAAAGCTTACAAACTCATGGACACTGAATAACTCATTACAGAATGAAAGGGATCGAGCTAAAAAATAAGAAAGAAATTAAAAACTGTTTAGAATTGAATGATATTGAATACACAACAAACCCAAATTTATGGGACACATATGAAGGCAGTTTTAAGGGGCAAGTTCATAACACTAAATCCTTTCATAACTTGAATGCTCTAGAACAAAAGGAAAAAATAGCGCACAAAAGGAGTAGATGGCAAGAAATACCAGAGCTGAAATCAATATAATAAAAACAAAACAAAAAATACAAAGAATCAATGAAACAAAGAGTTGTTTGAGAAAACTCAATAAGATTGACAAACCCTTAGCCAAATTAACTACAAAGCACAGTGAGAAGGCCCAAATTAACAAAAGTAGAGATGAAAGGGTCTGTATAAGGAGACTCTCTGAGGAAATCTAGAGAATTAAATGGCCATACTTTAAAATTTGTTCTCTACCACATCGGAAAATCCAAAAGTATCTAATAATTATTTTTAATATGTACCACCTACTAAATTTAAATCAAGATGAGAAAAGTAATTTAAACTGACCAATGACTCCCAGTGAAATAGAAACAATAATTAAAAGTTCTCCCACCCCCCACAAAAAAAAAAATTCCAGGGCCAGATGGTTTTAACACAGAATTCTACAATATTTTCAAAGAAGAATCAGTGTCAATACTCCTGAAATTATTCCACAGAATAAATACAAAAGGAAAATTTTCAATTCTCTTTACAAGGCCAAAATTATTCTGATAATTAGAGCATATAAAAAACCAACAACAAAAGAGAATCACAGAAGTGTGTCCATTAGTTTCCATACAAACATAAATGTAAAATTCTTAATAAAATACTTGCAAAGCAAATATAAGAAACCATTAAAATGGCCGTTCACCAGGATCAAGTAGGCTTTCTTCCAGATATGCTGGGATGACTTAACATATGTAAGTCAAATAAATATAATTCAACACATAAACAAATGGCCAAATTTCAGCTTTATATAGAAATGCAAAAATATTCAGGGGCGCTAAACCCATACAGTATAAATATCTAATTCAAAACCAAAAACAACCCCCCAAAAAACTTCTAGAGTTGGCAGCATCCCAGATCTCAGTACCGAGCTCTATTAATTAAAACAGCATGGTATTGGCATAAAAACTGACATTTGTTCAACGGAATTAAATTGACATCTCAGACATAATTCAACACACACATGGACACATGAGAAAAAAAAGACAGTATCTTCAACAAATGGAACTAGTCAAACTGGATGATTGCATGTAGACAAATGCAAATAAATTCATGTTGTCATCCGCATGAAACTCAATTCCTAATGGATCAAACACTTCAGCATAAGGCCAGATATATGGGACCTGATAGAATATAAAGTGGAGAACTGCCTTGAACTAATTGGCAAAGCAAAGACTTTCTGAACAGAGCCCAGCACAGGCACTAAGACTACCAGTTAAAAAATGAGACATCTTAAAACTGAAAAACTGTATGCAAAGGGAATAATTATTAGCACCAATGGAATTAAGAATTAGTTGTATGCAGCCCACTTCTGCTTAGTTGTGTCAACTAAGCAGGGCTAAGAAGGGTTCACAGAGACTGAAGAGTCAGTCAAGGAGCCTGCACGGGTCTGCACAAAGTCTTCTGCATACATTTTATGATAGATTAGTTTGGGATATTTTTAGGACTCCTGAAAAAAACATTCAACATTAAAACAAGACACTGAGAAAATTCATATATATATATATATATATATATATATATATATATATATATATATATATATGATGACTTTAAAAACATCAAATTTGAAAATCTGAAAAATAATGACTAAATTTATAGGTGTATATAAAACCTACAGAAGTTGAATAGAGGTAAAATAAATTACGACCCACGTTCATTGGGGGTGACCATCATGGGGCCCACATGGGTCTGCACTAGGTCCTTTGCATATATGTTATGGTTGTATAGCTTGGTTTTCTGTTGGGATACCTAATAACAGGAAGGGGTATCTCTGACACTTTCACCTGCTCTTGGGACATTGGGACAATTTTTTCTTCTACTGGGTTGCCTCATCCAGCCTTGTTTTATATATATATATATAATTTATTTCTTATATTTATTTTGTATGTTTTATTGTGCTTAGTTTTATTGTAACTTGTTATGCTGTGTTCTGTTGATATCTCTGGAAGGTCTGCTGTTTTCTGAAGGGAAATGAAGGGTTAGAACTGGAGGAGAGAGGTGGGGAGTACCTGGAAGGAATGCAAGGAAGGGGACGAAACTGATAGAATGTACTGTGCGGCAGAATAACAATAATAGACATGTATATGTATATGTACATATATATGCACACAATTTTTCAATAAAAACTTGACATCAAAGATAAGAACATATTAAAATATTATCCAACATTATCAAGTCAACATCATCTCAAAGGCACAGGGATTTTTCAACATATGCATACATCCACAAATATGGTCGTGCACACACACACACACACACCACCACCACCACCATATAAATAAAGGACAGAAACCTGATCATTTCCTTAGCCACAGAACAGGCCTTTAGCAAAGGTTGTTCTCCATAAAGTAGGGACACAGTACACATTTTAATATATAAAAAAAAAAAGATGATGTGCCCTGATCTATTTTGTCCTTGTGGAGCTCCTGTCCTCTCCCGGTCATATTAACTCCCCCTTTTATCATATGATTCCCTGCACTCTACCAAAGGTTTGGTTATGAGTCTCAGCATCTGCTAGGTAGAGTCAAAATATATCAGGGCACAGGGGTCCTCTATGAGACTGTTTCTCCAAACAAAGACCATATACGGATATAACGTAGAACCCCTGCTCAGATATAGCCCATGGTAGCTAGTATCCAAGTGTGTTTCCCTAGTAAGGGGAACAGGAACTATTTTTGACATGAACTCAAGGACTGGATCCTTTACCTCTCCCCACCCCAAAGGGAGGAGTAGCCTTGCTAGGCCACAGAGGAGGGCATTGCAGCCAGTACTGAAGACACCTGATAAGCTAGGGTCAGATGGTAAGGGAGGAAGACCTCTCCTAGCAGTGGACATGGAAAGGAATAGGGAAGAGATGAAGGAGGGATGGTGGCATTGGGAGGGAATGAAGGAGGGAGCTATGGCTGGGATACAAAGTAAATAACCTGTGATTAATATTAAAAAATAAAATTAAAAAAAGATGATATGCAACAAATCAATACCCAACATCATCCTAGATGCAAGTCCATAAAAATCATGACCAAGAAAAGGATGTTTATTTTCCCTCTTCTTATGAAATCCAATCTTGAAGGCTTATCTAGAGCAGTAAGAGAAGTGTAGGATATAGAGGGTATAAATGGTAAAGTAAGATCCCAAAGTATCTTACTTGCAGATGAAATATATGTAAAAAAAAGTCCCTAATACCACCACAGGAAACTATTACAGCTGATAAATATATTAAGCAAAGTAACTGAAGAGAAAATTCACATACAAAATTTGATCATCTTCCTATACATAAATGACAAACATATCAAGAAATAAATCAAGGAAACAATACCATTTTACATTAATCTAATATACATACTTTCATACATACATACTTACATACATATACATATTTGTCTTGGAATAAATCTAACCAAGAAAGTAAAAGACTTGTACCAACACACTTTTAAGATAGAGAAAAGGAATTTGAAGAAGATCCTAGAAGATGGAAAGACCTCCCATGCTCATGAATTGACGAATTTTACTGTGAAAATGTTAAGCCTACCAGGAGCAATCACAAATTTGATGCAGTCCCCAACAAAATTTCAATGGGATTATTCACAGAAATTGAAAAGAACAATGTTAAATTTTATATGGACACACAAAATATCCAATATATACAAAACACCCAATATAATCAAAATAATTCTGAACAATCATAACAACAAAAACCTGATGGAGGAGGCGGGGCAAGATGGCGGCGTTATAAATTTAGTGTGCTGCTGCTCACTAAATTTCCAGGTACAGTCCTCTTGAAGAACCTGCTGATTCCCTAGCTGTGGGGTTTTCTCCCAACAGGAAAACTCAGTCTGTTATCCTGGGGCACACAGTTCTGTCCGGGAAAGTGAGAGGTGCGCCCAGCAAGTCTCTGGGCCAGAGGCTGAGTGCTCCGCTCTGGGCCTGGAGAATGTGCACCTAGGTTGAGTTGGCGCCTGGGGGCACTGCTCTGGTCTGGAGGCTGGGTGCCTCACTCTGGACCAGAAGCTGTGTGTCCCTGTCTGGGATGGCGGCTGCAGGCACTGCTTTGGTCCAGATGCTGTGGGTGCAGCCCTCTTGAAGGACCAGGGATTCCCAAATTTTTGTCAGTCTAGCTAGGGATAACAGGTTGATCTTTGGCACAGTATCTGAGGGCTGCTGTAATGGCTCTCTGGCTTTTGTAGGTCTGAGGATGCAGCTGTGTGTCCCAGTGCCCTAGGGGAATTCAATAATGGCGGATGAGCACAGCGCTCCTGCCTGCATTAGAGCCTAGAGTCTGTGTGAGTCTAGGAAGTCTTTTGGTGCTGGGTGTCCTGAGCGTTAGACCTGATGATCCCTACCGCTGGGGGTTTCCTCCTGCCAGAGACACCCAGTCTTTGCTTTGGGGACCGCTGTTCTGTCTAGGGTGGTGAGTAGAACCCACAGGCACAGATGCCCGCTTGTGGCTCTGCCTTTCTGGGCGTTTGGAGCCTTGGCAGCTGCCTAAACTGGGTTATTTTTCCCGAGACCTTTTCGGGGTGGGGGTGTCGGCTGAGTGCTCTGAGATCAGACCAGCCATTTCCCTTCCTGTGGGTTTGCACCTGCCAGTGAAATGCAGTCTCTGGTGCCTGGTGCCCTGGTTCCCACAGTTCTATCTGAGATGCCAAAACCATACAATGGAAAAAGGTAGCATCTTCAACAAATGGTGCTGGTCCAACTGGATGTCTACATGTAGAAAAATGAAAATAGATCCATACTTATCACCCTGCACAAAACTCAAGTCCAAGTGGATCGATACCTCAACATAAAACCAGACACATTAAATCAGCTAAAAAAAAAAAAGTGGGGAATACCCTAGAACTTATTGGTACAGGAGAAAACTTCCTGAACAGAACACCAACAGCACAGGCTCTAAGAGCAACAATCAATAAATGGAACCTCATGAAATTGAAAAGCTTCTGTAAAGCAAAGGACACCGTCATCAAAACAAAGCGACTGCCTACAGATTGGGAAAGAATCATCACCAATCCTTTATCTGACAGAGGACTCATATCCAGTATATATAAAGAACTAAACAAGCTGAAAAGAAGCAAACCAAGTAATCCACTTAAAAAATGGGGAACAGAGCTAAAGAGAGAATTCTCTGTAGAGGAATATCGAGTGGCAGAGAAGCACTTAAAGAAATGCTTAACCTCATTAGCCATTAGGGAAATGCAAATCAAAACAACCCTGAGATTTCACCTTACACCCATCAGAATGGCCAAGATAAAAAACTCAAGGGACAACACATGCTGGAGAGGTTGTGGAGAAAGGGGAACCCTCCTCCATTGTTGGTGGGAATCTAAACTTGTACAACCACCCTGGAAATCAATCTGGCGCTTTCTCAGACAACTAGGAATAGCGCTTCTTCAAGATCCAGCCATACCACTCCTAGGCATATACCCAAAAGAGGCTCAAGTACACAAAAAGGACATTTGTTCAACCATGTTTGTAGCAGCTTTATTTGTAATAGCCAGAAGCTGGAAACAGCCTAGATGCCGCTCAACTGAAGAATGGATGCAGAAACTGTGGTACATCTATACAATGGAGTATTACTCAGCAATGAAAAATAAAGAAATCATGAAATTTGCAGGTAAATGGTGGGACCTGGAAAGGATCATCCTGAATGAATTGTCCCAGAAGCAAAAAGACACGCATGGTTTATACTCATTCATATAAACATACAATGTAGAATAAACCCACTAAAATCTGTACATCTAAACCAACTAAGGAAAAGAGAGTACCCTAACTAAAATGTTCAATCCCCACCCTGAAAGGCAAAGAGGATGGACATCAGAAGAAAAAGAAAATAGGAAACAACCTTGGAACCTGCTACAGAGGGCCTCTGAAAGCCAGAAGAAAACAGGAAACAACCTTGGAACCTGCTACAGAGGGCCTCTGAAAGCCTCTGCAGTATAGACTGTCAAAGCAGATGCTGAGCCTGATGGCCAACTGATAGGCAGTGAATGGAATTTTATGTAAGTAGTGGGTATAGTAAGAGCTGGAGGGGATGGGAACTCCACAAGCAGAGCAACAGAACAAGATAATTTGAACACAGGGAACTTCCCAGAGACTCATACTCCAACCAAAGACTATTCGTGGAGATAACCTAGAACCCCTGCACAGATGTAGCCCATGGCAGTTCAGTGTCCAAGTGGGTTACATAGTAATGGGAAGAGGGACTGCCTCTGACATAATCTGATTGGCCTGCTCTTTGACCACCTCCCCCTGAGGGGGGAGCAGCCTTACCAGGCCACAGTAGAGGACAATGCAGACACGTTTGATGAGAACTGATAGACTAAGATCAGAAAGGAGAGGAGGACCTCCCCTATCAGTGGACTTGGGGAGTGGCATGCATGCAGAAAGGGGAGGTAGGGTGGGATCGGGAGGGGAGGAGGGAGGGGCTTATGGGGGGATACAAAATGAATAAAGTGTAATTAATAAAAAATTAAAAAAATAAAATAAAATACAATAAAAAACAAAAAACAAAAAAACCTGATGGAGGTATCACAATCATAATTTTAAGTTAAACTACAGAGTTATAATAATAATAATAATAATAATAATAATAAAATATGATACTGGTATAGAAAAATACTCTGCCTATTCTTTGGCTGTGGGTTTCTGTGCCTGTTTCCATCAGCTGCTGGACGAAGCCTCTCAGAAGACAGTCATGGTAGGCTCCTGACAGCAGGCATAGCAGAGTACCATTCATAATGACAGGAGTTAGCTCTCTCCCATGGGGTGGGTCACAAATTGGGCCAGTCAATAGTTTGCCATTCCTCAGTCTATGCACCGATTTTACTCGTACACTTCTTGTAGGCAAGACACATTTTGGGGAGTTCTACGGAAGAGTGGGAGGAAGGATAGAGGGAGCTGGAGGAATCAAGGACAAAAAGACATACAGAACTACATACACAACTAACCTGGACCCATGGGGGCTCACAGAGACTTAACCACTAATCAAAGAGCATGCATGGGCTGGACCTAGACACTCTACACATAGGTACTGCTACCTGTAGCATGGTAGTCAACATGTAGGTCCTCTAACAATGGGGGTTGGGATTATCTTCAACTCAGTTTCCTGCTACTAGATCCTTTTCCCTTATCTGGGCTGCCTTATCAGGCCCCAGTGAGAGAGGATTTGCTTAGTCCTGCTGTGTCTTGAGGTGCCAGGGTGGGTTGATACTCCTTGCAGGCCTCCCCTTCTTTGAGAAGGGGGGATGGGAGAAGAGATGTGTGAGGGTAGGACTGGGAGGAGAGAAGGGAGGAGGCTGTGATCAGGTTTTAATGAGATTAAATAATTAAGAAATAATGAAGGAAAAATGATTCTAATGAAAGGGATCATTAGATTTCAGAAGATAGAGCTCTTGACAACATGAGTCACAGAATTCAGAGGGTTCACAATGGCATTGTTCTCATTCTTCAATCAAACTCTTCCTGCACAGCATCAATGTCACTAGTCTTTCTCCAGTTGTTAGGCTATTCAAACATGTGTTCTGGAAATGTTGTTCCATAAGTAAGCATACGCATTTGCTGAATTGATTGGATAAATTCCCTTCACCCCACTCCCATGGGCCATTATGCAGTTTTCCCCGACATTTATAATGCTTATCATTATGACCCATACCCAAATTATGACTCAGCTCATGTGCTATAGTATATGGTTACCCAGTGAATCTAACAAAAAAAAAATCTGATTCCACAATATTGATTTTGAACACAAACTATTCCAACAGTGGCTAGTCCCAATTAACCATGATGTCCTTGTTTTGCCCAAAGTTCTATGACAACACTATGCCTATGATATTTCACTTTTTCTCTTCCAATTGCAAAACTATTAAGATGTGATATATACTTCCTTCTGCTTATACCAGATTTTGTTCAGTTGAGATCTCAGGCCCACCTGAAACCACATCAGAAACTGCTTGAAAGTAAGTCACTTATGCCGTTAATAACTGTAAGTAATTGATTTTGTTAGGCCATAGTGTTTCCAGAATAAACAAATTAGTTATTATCTAATACTAAAAAATAGTCAATAGTCATTTTATGAACCCACCAGCTCTCGTAGTTGCTTTGCTTCAGTGCGTGTCTTTTGGTCTTGAAGTTTCATTTGTTATTATATTTCTTCCTCTGTTATCCCATGTCTCATTGACAGTGATTGCGTCCTCAATGTCTACCTTGTAAACGAGAGGTTTAAAGGAGGAAAGACCCTTGGGCATGATGTCATAAGTAGGGCCATTTATTTCTTAGTATACCTTGAAAAGATCCACAGCAGGTGCTTGGATTCAGAGTTTCTATACGGACAGTCATGGTAATAGCAGTCATGCTGGACAAAAGCCTGTTCCTCAAGGACATAACATTGGTTAGTGTAGGTAAACAATGAGAATTATCCACATATCAAGTATTTGTGTGTGTGTGTGTGGGGGGGGCTTAATGGTGATATTATGTCTGGCTTCCAAAGTGCAGGCTGTAAATCTGTCTCTATTAATATTAGGGACCCTCAAGGCTATCACTATTCTGGAGGAGTCTTGCATTGAGCATATCCATCTTTTAGCCATACAGGAAGAAAAATTAACTTCCACAGCCAAAGCTGTAGGCAAGTGATCTTTACACACATTGGGGTCTTTCCAGAACCAGCATGTCCCATGAAAGAACACATGGGGAGCAGAAGTCTCTGCAGTATAGGTCCTCAAGTTCTCTGTTTTGCATGCTTTGCTGCCATGCATTCTTTCAGAGTTTATCAGAGCATCATGATTAAAAGTAAAATGGAAAAGAAAGACAGTCCAAGGTATAGTAAAATTATGATCAAATCATGTAGGAGAAAATTATAGAGGATGGGCTAAAACCAATTGGACTTTAGTCTGAGGTATATAAACTGTGCTCGTATTTTCTGTTTAGTTGGATTAAAGTATTCTTGCTCCTTCAGAGGCATGATTCTCATATGCTCCCAACTTTTAAAATTATTCTCCCTTTCCATGTTGTTTCTCAATGTTATCTTCCTAACACTTTCCTCAATAACAGATAAACCCCTCATTTATAATTGGTATTGTCTGTTCTTTTTAAAATATTTATTATTGAATTTCTGTCGTGATGATTTAAATTGGAAAGCTAAAATAAATTCTGACTTATTAAGTACAGGTTGGATGCTCATTTCATTCCATGGCTTGTCATTGCCATAGATGGTAGAAAATCCTTTCAAGACAAACATAATTCTCATTTGGATTTTGGTGTAGATTTGTGTTGTAGGCATCAATGCTCAGGCTGTGTAGATTGTGTTCATGTTTGTAGTACATGTACTTCTCTCTGAGTTCTGGATAGAGTGTTGGTACTCTGGAGACATATAAACTGATTTTGTATTTTACTTTTTAAACATCGATATTTTTTGTTTTGCTTTGAGTGTGTGCTCATTTGGATATGTGTGACAGTGTATGTGTGAGTGTGTATATGTGGATATGTACCTATGTTTGTGTGTGAGGGGAGAGAGATAGAGATAGATAGATAGATAGATAGATAGATAGATAGATAGATAGATAGAAACAGATGATAGATAGATAGATAGATAGATAGATAGATAGATAGATAGATAGATAGATAGATAGATAGATAGATA
>NW_026596147.1:4521598-4556870 GCF_907164565.1 Psammomys obesus
ATAGATAGATAGATAGATAGATAGATAGATAGATAGATAGATAGATAAATGGAGGGGGGTGGGAGAAAGTTTAGACCAAAGACCAAAGACAAGTTTTAAGAAACATTGCAAAATTTGGGCAGGGCAATGGTAGCCCATGCCTGTAACCCCAGCAAAGACAGGGGAATATCTATAATTTAGCTGTTTTCTAAATTCTAGAGTTACAATAAACAGGGTGGTAATAGTTAACACCTTTAATCCCAGCACTTGGCAAGCATGAGCTTTTTATGTTATTTTTTCAAATTTTCATTGCGCTGCCCATTTTTAAAAAAATGTTTATTTTTTTATTAATTACAGTTTATTCATATTGTATACTCCCTCCCAATTCCACCCTCACTCCCTCATCTACTCCCATGACCCTCTCCCAGTCCACTGATACGGGAGGTCCTCCTGCCCTTCCATTTGACCCTAGCCTATCAGGTCTCATCATGAAAGGTTGCATTCCTCTGTGGCATGATAAGGCTGCCCGCCCCCACCACTTAGGGGAAAATGATCAAAGAGTCAGCCACTGAGTTCATGTCAGAGACAGTCCCTGTTCCCATTACAAGAGAACCTACTTGTACACTGAGCTGCTATAGGTTACATCTGTGTAGAGTTTCTAGATCATCTCCAAGCATGTTTCTTGGCTGGAGTATGAGTTTCAGAAAAGAGCCCTGTGCCCAGATTTTTTGGTTCTGTTGCTCTCCTTTTGGAGCTCCTGTCCCCTCCATGTCTTTTTATTTTGTTTTGTTTTTAATTTTTAATTTTTTTTATTAATTACACTTTATTCATTTTGTATCCCCCCATAAGCCCCTCCCTCCTCCCCTCCTGATCCCACCCTCCCTCCCCTTTCTGCATGCATGCCACTCCCCAAGTCCACTGATAGGGGAGGTTTTCCTCTCCTTTCTGATCTTAGTCTATCAGTTCTCATAAAAAGTGGCTGCATTGTCCTCTACTGTGGCCTGGTAAGGCTGCTCCCCACTCAGAGGGAGGTGATCAAAGAGCAGGCCAATCAGATTATGTCAGAGGCAGTCCCTCTTCCCATTACTATGTAACCCACTTGGACACTGAACTGCCATGGGCTACATCTGTGCAGGGGTTCTAGGTTATCTCCACGAATAGTCCTTGGTTGGAGTATGAGTCTCTGGGAAGTTCCCTGTGTTCAAATTATCTTGTTCTGTTGCTCTTCTTCTGGAGTTTCCATCCCCTACAGCTCTTACTATTTCCCACTTCTTATATAAAGTTCCAATCACTCTGCCCATCAGTTGGCCATCAGGCTCAGCATCTGCTTTGACAGTCTATACTGCAGAGGCTTTCAGAGGCCCTCTGTGGCAGGTTCCAAGGTTGTTTCCTGTTTTCTTCTGGCTTTCAGAGGCCCTCTGTAGCAGGTTCCGAGGTTGTTTCCTATTTTCTTTTTCTTCTGATGTCCATCCTCTTTGCCTTTCAGGATGGCGGTTGAACATTTTAGTTAGGGTCTTCTCTTTTGCTTAGTTTGTTTAGATGTACAGATTTTAGTGGGTTTATTCTACATTGTATGTTTATATGAGTGAGTATATACTGTGTGTGTGTTTTTGCTTCTGGGACAACTCACTCAGGATGATCCTTTCCAGGTCCCACTATTTACCTGCAAATTTCATGATTTCTTTATTTTTCATTGCTGAGTAATACTGCATTGTATAGATGTACCACAGTTTCTGCATCCATTCTTCAGTTGAGCGGCATCTAGGCTGTTTCCAGCTTCTGGTTATTACAAATAAAGCTGCTACAAACATGGTTGAGCAAATGTCCTTTTTGTGTACTTGAGCCACTTTTGGGTATATGCCTAGGAGTGGTATGGCTGGATCTTGAGGAAGTGCTATTCCTAGTTGTCTGAGAAAGTGCCAGATTGCTTTCCAGAGTGGTTGTACAAATTTACATTCCCACCAGCAGTGGAGAAGGGTTCCCCTTTCTCCACAACCTCTCCAGCATGTGTTGTCCCTTGAGTTTTTCATCTTTGCCATTCTGATGGGTGTAAGGTGAAATCTCAGGGTTGTTTTGATTTGCATTTCCCTAATGGCTAATGAGGTTGAGCATTTCTTTAAATGTTTCTCTGCCATTCGATATTCCTCTACAGAGAAGTCTCTCTTTAGCTCTGTTCCCCATTTTTTAAGTGGATTACTTGGTTTGCTGCTTTTCAGTTTGTTTGGTTCTTTATATATACTGGATATATTAATTAGAGAATATGTGTTTTGTATCCCTGCTGTACCCCCCTCCCTCATTCCCTCCCAATTCCACCATCCTCCCCTATCTCCTCCCATGCCTCTTGCTAAGTCTACTGATAGGGAAGTCCTCCTCCATTTCCATATGACTCTAGCCTATCTGGACTCATCAGGACTGGCTGCATTGTCTTCCTCTGTACCAGGTAAGGCTGTTGCCCCCTCAGGAGGAGGTGATCAAAGAGCCAGCCACTGAGTTCATGTCACAATCAGCCCCTGTTCCCATTACTAGGGAACCAAGTTGGACACTGAGCTGCCATGGGCTACATCTGTGCGGTGGTTCTAGGTTTTCTCCATGAATGGTCCTTGGTTGAAGTATCAGTCTTAAAAAAGACCCTTGGACCCAGATTCTTTGGTTTTGTTACTCTCCTTGTGGAGCATCTTTCCCCTCCAGGTCTTTCTATCTCCCCATTCTTTCATAAGATTCCCTGCACTTGCCCAAAATTTGACTATGAGTCTCAGCATCTGCTTTGATACCCTGCAGGGTAGAGTATTTCAGAGGCCCTTTGTGATAGGCTCCTGTCCTGTTCCCTGTTTTCTCCCTCTTCCCATGTCCATCCCATTTGCCTTTCTGAATGAGGAATGATCATCTTACCCAGCATCCTCCTTGTTGCTTAGCTTCTTTAGAGGTACAGATTTTAGGATGTTTTTCATATACTATGGGTCCAAAATCCATTTATAAATGAGTATATATCATATGTGTCTTTCTGCTTCTGGGATACCTCACTCAGGATGATCTTTCCTAGTTTGCACCATTTACCTGAAAATTTCCTGATTTCCTTGTTTTTAATTACTGAGTAGTATTCCATTGTGTAAATGTACCACAATTTCTGTATCCATTTCTCAGTTGAGGGACATCTGGTTTATTTCTAGATTTGGACTATTATGAATAAAGCTGCTATGACCATGGTTGAGATAATGTCCTTGTTGTAAACTTGAGCATATTTTGGATATATGCCTAGGAGTTGTATAGCTGGATCTGGAGGAAACGCTATTCCTAATTATCTGAGAAACCATATATTGATTCCAAGTGGTTGTACAAGTTTACATTCCCACCAGCAATGGAGGAGGGTGCCCCTTTCTCCACAGCCTCTCCAGCATGTGTTGTCACCTGAGTTTTTGATTTTAGCTATTCTGATGGGTATAAGATAAAATCTCAGGGTTGTCTGACTTTGTATTTCCATGGTGACTAAGTAATTGAACATTTCTTTAAGTGTTTCTCTGACATTTGATAGTCTTCTATCGAGAATTCTCTGTTTGGCTCTGTACCCCATTTTTGAAATTGGATTACTTGGTTTGTTGTTTTTTAACTTCTTGAGTTCTTTATATATTCAGGATATTAGCTCTCTGTCAGATATAGGGTTGGTGAAGATCCTTTCCCAGTCTGTAGGCTGTCATTTTGTACTAATGACAGTGTTCTTTGTTTTACAGAAACTTTTCTGGTTCAGGATGTTCCATTGATTGATTGTTGATCTCAGATCCTATGCTATTGGTGTTGTATTTAGGAAGTTGTCTCCTGTGAAAATGATGTCAAGGCTTTTTCTTCTAACAGATTTAGTGTGTCTGGTTTTATGTTGAGGCCTTTGATCCACTTGGACTTTAGTTTGTGCATGGTGATAACTATGGATCTATTTTATTTTTCTACATGTAGACATCCATTTAGAACAGCACCATTTGTTGAAGATGCTGTTTGTTTGTTTTTTTTTTTTTCCCATTGTATGGTATTTGATTCTTTGTCAAAAATAAACTATCCATAGCTGTGTGGGTTTATTTCTCAGTTTCTGTTCGATTCCATTGACGCATCATTCTGTTTCTAAGCTAGTACCACCTAGTTTTTATTACTATTGCTCTGTAGTACAGCTTGAGATCAGGGATGTAGATACCTCCAGACGATCGGTTGTTGTACGGGATCATTTTGGATTCTGGGTTTGTTTGTTTGTTTTTTGTATGAAGTTGAGAATTGTTCTTTCAAGTTCTGTAAAGAATTTTGTTGGTATTTTGATAGGAATTGCATTGAATCTGTAGATTGCTTTTGGCAGGATGACCATTTTCATTATGTTAATCCTACCAATCCTCAAGTACTGGAAATCTTTCCATTTTCTGATATCTTCTTCAAATTCTTTCTTCAAACACTTGAATTTTTTTTTTTTTTTTTTGAACAGGTCTTTCACTTCCTTGATTAGAGTCACACCAAGGTACTTTATGTTATTAGTGGCTATTGTGAAGGAGAAGGATGTTGTTTCCCTATTTTCTTTCTCAGCCCTTTTGTCGTTTGAATACAGAAGGGCTTCCGATTTTTTTGAATTAATTTTGTATACAGCCAATTTACTGAAGGTGTTTATCAGCTGAAGGAGTTCTCCGGTTGAATTTTTGGGATCACTCAGGTATACTATCATATCATCTGCAAATAGTGATACTTTGACTTCTTCCTTTCCAATTTGTATCCCCTTGATCAACTTTAGTTGTCTTACTGCTCTGGCTAGCACTTCAAGTATTATGTTGAAGAGGTATGGAGAGAGTGGGCAGCCTTGTCTTGTCCCTGATTTCAGTGGGATTGATTTAATTTTCTCTCCATTGAGCTTGATATTGCTATAGGCTTGTTGTATATTGCCTTTACTATGTTTAGGTATGTGCCTTGTATCCCTGATCTCTCCAAGACTTTAACATGAATGGTATTGGATTTTGTCAAATGCTTTTTTGGCATCTAAGGAGATGATCATGTGGTTTTTCTCCATCAGTATGTTTACATGGTGGATTGCATTGATGGATTTCTATATAGTGAACTACCCTTCATGCCTGGGATGAAGCCTACTTGGTCATGATAGATGGTATCTTTTATGTGTTCTTGGATTTTGTTTGCAAATATTTTATTGAGTATTTTTGCATCAATGTTCATAAGAGAGATAGGTCTGAAGTTCTCTTTTATTGTTGGGTCTTTGTGTGGTTTAGGTATCAAGGTGACTGTAGCTTCATAGAATGAGTTTGGTAATGTTCCTTCTATTTCTATTTTGTGGAATAGTTTGAAGAGAATTTGAATTACCACTTCTTTGAAGGTCTGTTCAAATTCTGCGCTGAAACCATCTGGCCCTGAGCTTTCTTTTGAATGTAAATTTTGATGACAGCTTCTATTTTCTTGAGGCATATAGGACTATTTAATCTTTTTTCCTGATCTTGATTCAGCTTTGTTAAGTGCAATCTATCAGAAAATTGTCAATTTCATCTACATTTTCAAATTTTTTGGCATATAAGCTTTTGTAGTAATACCTAATGATTGTTTAGATTTCCTTAGTGTCTGTTGTTATGCCCCCCGTTTAGTTTCTGATTTTGCTGATTTGGATAATTTCTCTCTCCTTTTTATTTAGTTTGCTAAAGGTTTGTCTATCTTGTTGGTTTTCTCAAAGCACCAGCTCTTGGTTTCATTGATTCTTTGAATTGCTTTTTTTGTTGTCTGTTTTTTTTATTTCTAATTCATTGACTTCAGCTCTGAGTTTGATTGTTACCAGTTGTCTACTCCTATTGGTTGTATCTTCTTTTTTTTAAATAGGGCTTTTAGGCATGCTGTTAAGTTGCTTGTATGAGATGTCTCATACTTCCTTCTGGAGGCACTTATCCCTATGAACTTGCCTTTTTAGCACTGCTTTCACTGTGTCCCATAAGTTTGAGTAAGTTGTGCCTTCATTTTCATTGAATTTTTGGAAGTCTCTAATTTCTTTTTCCATTTCTTCCTTGACCAAGTTGTCATTGAGTAGAGAGTTGTTTATTTCCATGTGTATGTAGGGTTTTTGTTATTTCTGTTGTGGTTGAGGTATAGTTAAAGGCTATGGTAGTCTAATAGGACACAGGGATTATTTTGAACTTCCTATATTTGTTGAGGCTTGCTTTATGCTCTACTATCTGATCAATTTTTGAGAAGGTCCCATGATGTGCTGAGAAGAAGGAATGCTCTTTTGTGTTTGGATGAAAAGTTCTGTGGATATCTATTAGGTCTGTTTGATTTAGGATCTTTGTAAGTGTCATTATTTTTCTAGTTAGTTTATGTCTAGATGATCTGTCCCTTGGTGAGAGTGGAGTGTTGAAGTCTCCCATTGTTCAGGTGTTGGGATTGATTTGTGATTTAAGCTTTAACAGTGTTTCATTTACAAATAAAGGTGCTCTTGCATTTGGGGCATTAATGTTCAGGATTGTGATATCCCCTGGTGGATTTTTCCTTTGATGAGAATGTAGTGTCCCTCCTCATCTTTTTTGATTAATTTTGGTTGAAAGTTTATTTTATTAGATATTAAGATAGCTACCCCAGCTTGTTTTCTGTGTCTTTTTGCTTGAAAAACCTTTTCCAGCCCTTTACTCTGAGGTAGTGTTTAACTTTGTTGCAGAGATGTTTTTCTTGAATGCAGGAGAATGTTGGATCTTGTTTCCACAACCATTCTGTTAGTCTATGTCTTTTAATTGGAAAATTGAGTTCATTGATGTTGATAGATAATAGTCACCAATGAATGTTAGTTCCTTTTTTTGTGGAGCTGGTGGTGTTACTGTGTTTCTATGCTTGTTTTCTTTTAATTTTTTATTTTTAAAGTTATCTATATTCTGTGTTTTCTTGGATGTGGTTGATTTCGTTAGATTAGAGTTTTCCTTCTAGTATCTTCCATAGGGCTGGGTAGCTGTGTAGATATTGTTTAAATTTAGTTTTGTCATAGAATATTTTGTTTTCTTCATCTATGTTGATTGAAAACTTTCCTGAGTATAGAAATCTGGGTTGGCATTTTGGTCTCTTAGAGTCTGCATGACATCTGCACAAGCCTTTCTGACTTTCATTGTTTCTGTTGAGAAGTTTGGTTTAATTCTGATAGGTCTACCTTTATATGTTATTTGGCCTTTCCCCTTTGATAATTTTAATATTTTATATTTGTTCTTTAGATTTAGTGTTTTGACTATTCTGTGATGTGAAGAGTTTCTTTTCTGGTCTAGTCTCTTTGTTGTTCTGTAGGCCTCTTGTATATTTATGGACATCTCTTTTTTTAATTTGGAAAATTTTTCTTCTATGATTTTCTGGAAAATATTTTCTGTATCTTGGAGCCTGGAATCTTCTTTTTTGTCTATTCCTAGTGTTCTTAGATTTCATGTTTTCATGGTGTCCTTGATGTCTTGTGTTTGAAACTTTTCCCTTTTACTTTTTCTTTAAGAGGTACATCTATTTCTGTGATTGTATCTTTAGTGCCTGAGATTTTCTCTTCCATGTCTTATATTTTGTTGGTGATGCTTACCTTTGTGGTTCCTGATATTTTCTCTAAATTCTCCAGCTCCCGTGTTTTCTCTGTGTTTTCCTTACTGATTCCAATTTTATTTTCATGTCTTGCACCATTTTGTTCATCTGTTTGAATGTGGAATCCTGTCTTTCCATGATTGCCACAATTTTTTTTTTCATTTCCTCTCTATATACCTGTACTTGTTCCTCTATTTGTTTGGCTGTATTTGCCTGTGTTTCTTTGAGAGCTTTGTTTGTTTCCTCTTTATGTGCCTCTAATAACTGGATAAGCATAGATTTGAGATCATTTTCCTATGTTTCCAATGAATTAAAATGTCCATTAATTTTTTGGGTTGCTGCTGAAGCCATGATGTTCTGATATTTGCTGGATGTGTTCTTATGCTGACCTCTAGCCATCTGCTTGTTTGTATCCTTTGCTGTTTGTTCCTGGTGTCTGTACTTCATACTGGGTACATCTCCTCTGGGGTCTGGAATATTCTTCAGGAAGATGAGAGAGGTTCACTGGCTCAAGAGTGGATGCCAGTGTTTCAGCTGTAGCTAAGGGAGGAAGGACATAGGCGCTTGTGTGTGTGATACTGCCTTGAAGGACAGGGTGCTAAAATGTGTAGATGCATGGAAGGGTGTAGCACAAGCACAAGTGGAGGAGCTCGCACTGTTTGTGGTCACAATGAGCATGTGCAGCTGCCCTGAACATCTCAGTGACTCAAAGACCAGTCCTACTGTCCTCTAGGTATTCAGATCTGTCTGGGTTGCATCTGTCTTGGCTCCAGGATTATTTGCCTGGACTCCACTGGGAGTGCCCACAGAATAGATGTTTTAATGTTGAGAATTCTATCCCAGGTCTTCCTATTTTGCCCACAGTTGGGTGCGGGTATGAGGGATTGAATGTCTGGCTGCTAGCACAGAGGTATCCTGGTACTGGGACTCTGCATACAGTCACTTGAGAGTACTAGAATTCCTATGCTGAAAGACAGGGGTCCCCCATGTTCTCTACTGTCATATTTGGGACCATAGGTGCAAATGAATGTGTAGGAGATCTGTCAGTGGTATCTGCTGTTTGGCCTCTGTGCAGGGAGGCACATAGTTGAGGATGGCTCTGCCTTCTCAGTCATGCAGCGTGGAGGCTAGTGCTTGGGGCAGAGCCAAGCAGGGAGGCCTGGGCCTGGATCCAAACTGCCCAGCTCACGGGATGTACCCTTTAACCCAGCAAGCCTCAATATCTATGTTCTGGCTTCAGCCGTCCCTGCACTCTCCAGTTTCAGCGTTTCACATCTTCTGCCCCTCAGATAGTGTGCACGCTGGTCACCATCATCTTGGAGTCCCCCACCACCCAGGAATAAGCTTTTAATCTCAACACTCACTGAGGCCAGCTGATACAGAGTAAGTTTCAAGTAGAGAAAAACTTAGATTCATGTGTGGTTCATACCTACAATTCTAGCACTTGGAGGGCACATGCCTTGAATCTCAACACATGGGAGACAGAGGCAGGGACTTACAAATTACAGTGATTCAAATTTAAAAGCCGCTTGCAAAAGACTGCCTGAAATGCAAAGTGAATGTCCCCTGTGACCTAAAAATAAATACTTAGAATTATATTTAGTTTCAAAATTTCTAAAGATTTGAAAAAGTAATTGAAAAACACTGCTTTTTCTATTGCCAAAAAAAAAAAAACAAAAACAAACAAACAAACAAAAAAAAACATTTTGCCCTAGAAAGGCATAATCTGCCAAAAAAGAAAACCCTTAGTGTTAAGGGTGGGGCAGGGTTTTCTTTATATCTTTCCAGGAGAATAAAAACATCGAACTAAGGATTCCTGGGATCACAGGACAAGTGAAACATCTGAAGAAAAAGAACAGATTATCAAGAGAAAATGTCCTAAGAAAATGAGTAAATTGGCCAAATGGTATTGCCCACCTCCATCTGGTCTCTTTTGCCCTTTACGGACTTAAGTGGCAAATGGTTTTTATGTGGTCTCAATTCAATTAAAATTAAGGCTGAATTTGGTATTGGAGTGTGGCTCTCTCCTTTTCTAAACCCATACATGCTTGTTAAAGGAAAATCCAAAATCTCTGTCTCATATCAGAAGAGCCACCTTGTGTGGGACCGAAGAAAATAAACAAACAAACCAATAAGGGCTTGTTCTATTGCTACTGATTTCATAATCTTTTGGTTTTTAATTGAGTCTCTAATTTTTTAAGGCATAAGTATTATCTCAAATCTGTGAGATTACTGTGTATATATAAACTTTCTGTCCTTGCACAGAGTATTAACTAATCCTAAAAATAAGCTTCATCTAGCTTATCATAGGTGTGTCCAGTTTTGATTATGAAGCAAATAACTAGTGACAAAGTTTTGTGCCTTAGACATACCTACTAGATCATGGTCCCCAAACATTTCTGAGATATGCTAAATACGGCACTTAAAATTTTTAGGTTTTCTACCACTCCTAACAACAACCTTTTAAGTTTCCAAAAGGATGGTAGGGCCCTCAACAACAAATCCACCTGGATTGTGTAACACCAACCATTGGGAAAACTGCTCTGTTCTTCTGCTGCCTGGTTCTGCATAAACAGTGGACACCTTTGAGTTGACTCTTATGTTTTACCCAGTCAGAATTGACACCAAGCTGACAAACACCACCCGAAGATCAGCTTTAGACCACAGACTGCTTAGGACATTCAAACTTTTGAGTTCATATGAGACTAACATGAACATTTTACAGAACTTTTAACTCAGAAATACTTAATCCCAATACTGCCAAATACAACCAAGCTGGACATTGTGGAAATTTAGCAAAAATTTCTTCATTTTTGTAAATAGTTTTACTATACAAGAGTTAAAATCCTTCCTTAGTTATTTAGACAAAAGTGGGGGTTTATAGAAATAACATAGGAATGATAGAAAAAAAGGGTAGATTACCAAATCTTCTACTATAGACCTTTATATATTGCAACAAAGTTAAGATTATAACTGATTACATTGGTATAGATCCTTTGTATGCTGATATAAAATTAAGGTCATATTTTGGTTACAGCATGTTATATTTCAACTCAACTCTTTTAAGGTATTATACCTTAAAATATACTTTTTAAAAAGCAATGTGAAGTTCTAGTCCTTTTGAAAGTTACTATCAGAAACTGTTTTGGACAATTAAGAAACACATGCAAACTAATAGTCAGTGAAACTTGTGGTTTTGTTAGGTATTAGTTTAGTTAACCACAGATGTTTTCTAAGTTAATCAGTCAATATATTGCTAGAAACAAGCATACTAGAGATAGATAGATGGTCTTCAGAAACCTTGAAGATCTACATAATTTGGAATTTAAAGATGTTTTATTAATTTGAGAATATTTTTTTTTTTTTTGACAAGAGACATGTCAGCTCCTGGCAGCAGTCCCTTTCAACTTCAAAGAAGATGAACATCCAAAAATATTTTTTCCCAACTGGAATAAAGAGTTAATAAAATGTAACTAATAATATAAATAAAAATAAAAAAAATAATTTTCCTTTTGGAGGTTGTTTCATATGTGGCAAGATAGCCACTGAGCAAGAAAATGCCCTTGCTTCTACTTTGGAAAGAATACTGTACAAAATAGATGCAGGAAAGTCAATGGCCAAACTTTGCAAAAAGAGTCTGTGTTAGGGCTGGCTGAACCACACTATAATCAACCGTTACAATAAACAGAGGGTCTTGGATTAAAGGTGTGTGCTAAGGCTCAACCATAACAAACAAACTGTTTTACTGTTCACAACTTTGGAGTTCACATTGGGATCAAATATCCTGCAACATTTCCCCCTTTCTGCCTAAATAAAAGACTTTAATCCAAAAACTTTCTTTACACAGGATTTATCAAAGTTAACCCTAGGTCAAGAGGTAGCTCAAGAAGGATTAAAGAGTAGGAGTAGCTTTCAGTTGAGGGGTATTATAAGACAGGTGTTGTAAGAGTATTGTAGAAGTAGAAGGAGCTTTAGTTCTTATGCCCTTCAGATCTTTGGCTCTAGCTTTGGCTTTATCTCTCTGGCTTTTGAGGTTTTGGAGCTTTGAGCTAGCAAGACTTTGGCCTTCAATTATTTTATTTTATTGGCCCTTTCCTTCTGTCAGCTGAGATAGTGAGCTTTTTAGGGTTTTTCCTCAGAGACATGAACTGAGTAGGAAAGTCATCAGTGTTCTGCCTCTCTGAGCTAGCAGGTTTTATTCTCTGAGTTCAAATTCAGACAAAGATTCAATGACAAAAAAGAAACTATAGACCAATAGCTCTTGTAAACAAAGATGTAAAATACTGAGTAAATTACTTGCACCCTAAATTTGAGACCACAACAGAAAATTATCTAATGTTCAATTTTGCTTCCTCCAACAAATACAGGGCTGATTCAATCAGTCCATAAACACAATCCACTGCAGAAAAGTACTGAAGGACAAATACCACATGATTATCTTAGAAGAGAAAGCCTTTGACAAAAATCTAACATCACTTCATGATAGGAGTCCTAAAGACAGGAGCATATGGTGTAATGAAGGTAATTTACAAAAAGCTCACACAAACACAATTTTAAATGGAGAGAAACTCAAAGCATTTGCATTCAAATCAGGAAGACGACAAGGGTTTTCACTCTCTACATATCTGTTAAAGATGGGACTGGAAAATCTTAGTGAGAACAATAAGACAGCTGAAGAAGAGTGGAGGGATGGAAATAGGGAAAGAAGAGCGCAGAGTTTTAAATGGCAGATGATACAATGTTATACATAAAAAACCATAACAACTATCAAGGAAATGTTTACAGCTGGTGAATACATTGTTCAACATAGCAGGATTAAAAGGACACTAAAATGGGTAGCCTTCTGGTACAAAAATGACAAAAACATAGAAAATGACATTAGGAAAGCCATACTTTTTACTTGTCTTGGAACAACTATAAGGAAGTAAAAAGTATTTGGTAAAAACTAAGATATTGAAAATAAAATAAAGTTTCCATATATTGGGGTGGGACAATTCTTCAACAAGTTATCACATGCTACCAAATAAAACATTCAGCATTAGGAATAGTTACATATTTTTGAGTTGTTGGATAATGGGTTCCCATATACCCTTCACACATCACATCCTATTACCAATGTATTTGGTTACTTTACAGAGACTGAAAGTAAGACTATAAGAAACCATATAATTTGGACACAGAACATGGAGAAAGACAGCTATTACTCAACCAGAAGCTTCACGCCCAGAAGCTAGTATTTTTAGCATTGGAAGGTACTTATACATGCTACCAAAAAAGAAAAATGATTATCAGTCTCATACAGTTATAGATCCTGTGAGCTACAATAATTACCTGTCTTGGCAAAACATGCCCACAGCCAAAGTAATGGCACAGATATTGGGGAAATAATAAACCAAACCTTTTTTGTTTTTATAAGTGCCACTACATGAGATGAAATATATACCAGACACTGTCAATGAACCTTGAACATGAGAATAAATAAGTGCACAGCCCCTGAAGTAAAGCCTACCAGTATTGCTTTGAGAAATGAACATAATAATAAATTACTCTGAGCAACATATTCCTATAGCCAAAGATCAATGTTTTCATCACAAAAGCTTCTTCTTGCAATAGATGGTATTTAACACAGTGAACCACAACTGGTCAGCATGAAGAAAATACACCTTGGAATAGGCAGACCTAAATGAGAGATCCATTTAATGCCCCTAAACTCAAGGCACAAGTATCTGTGACAAAGAGATGGTGAAAAGACTATTAAGAGCCAGAGGTGGTGGATAAATGAAACAGTGTTTTTCAGACAACAGAGAATGGATACACATATGAAGTCACAGAGCCTGTGACAGCAGGCACCAAATCAGCACAAGCTCAAGCTAGACAAGCATTTCAGCATGGAGGAGGGAAGGTGGAAATGTCTTCCCACACTTTGCAAAGAAGAGACTGTGAATTTACGACTGGTAGGATAGGGAAAGTCAGATTTCTTTAATGAAGTAACGCTGATAAAATCAGTCACACAAGGTCCCATTTATTGATTGTTGCTCTTAGAGCCTGTGCTGTTGGTGTTCTGTTCAGGAAGTTTTCTCCTGTACCAATGAGTTCTAGGGTATTCCCCACTTTTTTTTCTAGCCGATTTAATGTGTCTGGTTTTATGTTGAGGTCTTTGATCCACTTGGACTTCAGTTTTGTGCAGGGTGATAAGTATGGATCTATTTTCATTTTTCTGCATGTAGACATCCAGTTGGACCAGCACCATTTGTTGAAGATGCTATTTTTTTTCCATTGAATGGTTTTGGCTTCTTTGTCAAAAATCAGCTGTCTAAGTGTGTGGATTTATTTCTGGGTCTTCTGTTCAATACAGTTGATCCTCCATTCTGTTTCTATGCCATTACCATGCAGTTTTTATAACTGTTGCTCTATAGTACAGCTTGAGATCAGGGATGGAGATACCTCCAGAAGATCTTTTATTGTAGAGGATTGTTTTAGCAATTCTGGGTTTCTTGTTATTCCATACTAAGTTGAGAATTTTTCTTCACAGGTCTGTAAAGAATTGTGTTGGCAATTTGATGGGAATTGCATTAAATCTGTAGATTGCTTTTGGTAAGATGGCCATTTTTACTATGTTAATCCTGCCAAGCCATGAGCATGGGGGATCTTTCCATCTTCTCATATCTTCCTCTAATTCTTTCTTCAGAGACTTGAAATTTTTTTCATACAAGTCTTTGACGTGCTTGGTTAGGGTTACACCAAGGTACTTTATATCATTTGTGGCTATTGTGAATGGTGTTGTTTCTCTAATTTCTTTCTCAGCTCTTTTGTCTTTTGTATACAGGAGTGCTACTGATTTTTTTGAGTTAATTTTGTATCCGGCCACTTTGCTGAAGGTGTTTATCAGCTGTAGGAGTTCCCTGGTAGAGTTTTTGGGGTCACTCATGTATACTATTATATCATCTGCAAGTAGTGATAATTTGACTTCTTCCTTTCCCATCTGTATCCCCTTGATCTCCTTCAACTGTCTTATTGCTCTAGCAAGGACTTCCAGCACTATGTTGAAGAGATATGGAGAGAGTGGGCAGCCTTGTCTTGTCCCTGATTAATGGGACCTCATGAAACTGAAAAGCTTCTGTAAAGCAAAGGACACCGTCATCAAAGCAAAGCGACTGCCTACAGATTGGGAAAGAATCTTCACCAACCCTTTATCTGACAGAGGACTCATATCCAGTATATATAAAGAACTAAAGAAGGGGAAATGCAGCAAACCAAGTAATCCACTTAAAAAATGGGGAACAGAGCTAAAGAGAGAATTCTCTGTAGAGGAATATCGAATGGCAGAGAAGCACTTAAAGAAATGCTCAACCTCGTTAGCCATTAGGGAAATGCAAATGAAAACAACCCTAAGATTTCACCTTACACCCATCAGAATGGCCAAGATCAAAAACTCAAGTGACAACACATGCTGGAGAGGTTGTGGAGAAAGGGGAACCCTTCTCCACTGCTGGTGGGAATGTAAACTTGTACAACCACTCTGGAAATCAATCTGGTGCTTTCTCAGACAACTAGGAATAGCACTTCCTCAAGATCCAGCCATACCACTCCTAGGCATATACCCAAAAGAGGCTCAAGTACACAAAAAGGACATTTGTTCAACCATGTTTGTAGCAGCTTTATTTGTAATAGCCAGAAGCTGGAAAGAGCCCAGATGCCCCTCAACTGAAGAATGGATGCAGAAACTGTGGTACATCTATACAATGGAGTATTACTCAGCAATGAAAAATAAGGAAATCATGAAATTTGCAGGTAAATGGTGGGACCTGGAAAGGATCATCCTGAGTGAGTTGTCCCAGAAGCAAAAAGACACGCATGGTATATACTCACTCATATAAACCTACAAACCCACTAAAATCTGAACATCTAAACAAACTAAGCAAAAGAGAGGACCCTAACTAAAGATGCTCAATCCCCATCCTGAAATGCAAAGAGGATGGACATCAGAAGAAAAAGAAAATAGGAAACAACCTAGGAACCTGCCACAGAGGGCCTCAAAAGCCTCTGCTGTGCAGACTGTCAAAGCAGATGCTGAGCCTGATGGCCAACTGACGGGCAGAGTGAATGGAATTTTATGTAAGAAGTGGGAAATAGCAAGAGCTGGAGAGGACAGGAACTCCACAAGGAGAGCAACAGAACAAGAAAATTTGAACACAGGGAACTTCCCAGAGACTCATACTCCAATCAAGGACTATCCGTGGAGATAACCTAGAACCCTGACAATGCAGCCACTTCTGATTAGAACTGATAGACTAAGATCAGAAAGAAGGAGAGGAAGACCTCCCCTATCAGTGGACTTGGGGAGGGGCATGCATGCAGAAAAGGGGGGAGGGTGGGACCAGGAGGGGAGGAGGGAGGGGTTTGTGAGGGAATAAAAAATGAATAAAATGTAATTAATAAAAGTTAAAACAAAAAAACAACAACAACAAAAAATCAGTCACACATCCGGCTGGCTCCAAGCTCAGGAACCATCAGCGAATTCAAATTGTATTCAATGGCCTTTGTTTAGATTTTTTTTTTTTTTGTAAAGAATGATAAAGAACATAAAATGTGTATGTGTATAGGAGGGCTGGAGAACCAGGGAGAATATATGAACTTTTCACGGAATGAATAAATCTCTTCTTAAAAGAGAACAAAACAGCTGCAAATCTGACAGAACAATTGAAAAAAAAAATGGCACTAGGATGCCTTTTTATAGAACAATTACCCTAAATGACAGCATGAAAGTTCTCTGTCAAAAACATGGAGTCTTCAAATGGAGTATTTTAAAATTAAATATATTTCTGTTATTATATTCATATATTATATTCATATATTCTGAATTTAAGAGAACCTCTTTGGCTTTGACTATATAGAATGAAGACATAGAACTGAAAAGGTAGAAAACAAAGAAACAAGTGAAAATAGAAACCAAAGAAAACAAGTTAATTATATTTGTATCAGACAAGTTATGCTTTTTAAAGATCATTACTAGGGATACAAAAATGTAATTATATGGTGATAAAAAATTCAACAACAAAAGGATATAATAATTTAATAATATGAAACCAACATTAATACATCTAAAAATTTGAATCATGTTCCTTGACCTTAAGAGATGGGGTTGTGTTATAAGTGTATTAATTGGGAGGGGGCTCACACCACAGTCAATAGCTCTCTGAAGTTTGACCATTTTTTGGCTTTTTGTAATGGTCTCCATCTGCTGAAAAAAGAGGATTCTTTGATGAAGAGTGAGAATTACACTTATTAATGGACAATTAATATCATTGTTTGTCATGCAGTTAGAAATTATACTAGTTCAGGAAAATGGCAGTAGTAGTTTTTCTTGTAAGGTTGATTTCTCACCACCCAAAGCAACTGGCTAAATTCTCAATACTAATCATAAATTACATCATATTAATCAGGCCTTAAGTTCGATTATGTGGCTGTTGTTGTTTACCTAGGGATAGCTATAGAGAGAGGCAGAAAGAGAAGTTTGTTCTGATCTTATGCTAGCCATGTCTATTGGGGGAACATAAGCAAGGGGGGAGATAAGCATTCAGGTGGATGAGAGAGAATCCCTGTTGCCATGCAGGCATATGAGGAAATGGTGCAACAAATAGGTGGATGAGAGAGTCTCACCACTGTGCAGGCAAATGAGAGAGCATCCTCACAGAAAGAAAATGGCTTCAACCTAGTAAGGAAGGAGATAACTACCTTATTTCCACTATGTTTCTGCCCTTATTCTCTCCCTTCTAGAGTTTCCTTGCCTGGCCACAAGGGAAGGTGGGAAGTCTAGCCTGTGTTTGCTACTTTATGGGTTCTTATTTTTCTCATCCTTTATTCCACCCTCATTTCATTCCCCTATCACTAATAGGAGAGAACGAAGGATAGAGGGGAGAGAGAGAGAGATCCTTGAATCTAATTTCTTTCTTCTTGTTTCTTCTTTGAGCACAACTACTAACAAACCACAGCCAAGCCATCTGAATCAACAACCATAACCAGTCCCACCTATTGGAGCTCCAGAATTTACACACCTTCTGAAAAGTTCCCGGAATTCAATGGGAATGAATATCACACAATTTCAGAAATTATTTGCAGACACTCTGCTGCTAGAGAATGAGACAAATCATAGTCATTTGCTGCAGAAAGCCCAAGGAAGTCCTATGTTTCCACGTGGGATTAAAACAAAAACATATTCTTATAATATTTATGTTTTTTTTTTAAGAATTCCAGAATGGTCACATCAAGGAAGTGAAGTCTTTCAGATGGTGACCCTCAGAATATATAAATATTACTATTGGCCCCTTTAGAATATCTTGCTACTCTGGTCATTGTTATAGTTCATAGACTTTAGATATGCATGGAGCTATTGAATGCTTTTCTTTCCTGGCAGCTTGGATAGCTTCTTTAGATACTATGAGAGCCAGTCCTTAGGGAGAAGGTTTTAATGTCATATCCAGATCAATAACTACATGTCTTGAGTCTGAAATGTGTGGTGTCTTGAGCAATAGCATTATACCTTCTTGTCTGGAAGGTATCCAAGCATTAAACAATAGCCTATACTATTTTATCTATCTGTTGCACTCTACTAAAAATTCAAAAGGAGGTTTGCTGTATCTGGCACTGAAGGAAGAAAATTGTCAGAGCTAAAGGACCAGGAATTCTGCTGCAACAGGCTACCTTCTAAAACATACATATGGGTTACCGTATACAGGCTAAGCAGGTTATGCTCATTAACATGTGAGAAGAATTAATGAGAAAAGAGGACATGAATTTTAGAGAGAGCAAGAAGTGTTATATGGGAGTGTTTGGAGGGAAGAAGGTGAATGGATAGATGTTGAAATTAAATTATAACCTTAAAATTAAATTAATTAAATGGAATGAATTAACAAGATTTAGTAGAGTGTGAAGATTCTTTCCCATTTATCAATTGTCTGGCTTCCTCATCCTGTGGCCCCTTCCTGATGCCTATGTCTATTAGGCCACCCATGTGCCTAATAGGGCCAGATAATGGTATTTCATTTAACACACGGGAGAGAAAGGGGGTGTGTTAATCTATTCGGCTGCACCTCACCTGGATATTATACACACCTTATCTGAATCACAGCTGCAGGCATTCCCCCATCTCTTTCTCATCTATGCTTGGCTTCTCTAAGACCCCCAAAATCTTTGTTGGATATCTTTCCACTCAAAGCAAGGCACATGCCATTACCACCATAGCAAGAAGGCATAATATTCCATACCAAAATGGGGACTTTACCTTCAGACACTCCATTTTCAGACAATTCATCCTCACTTATGTGGGGAGGGGTGAGTTATATGGACATGGATGACACAGACAGGCACTTGTATCACCTCAAAGCCCACACGAATACTCGCAAGTGCTGCACCTCTGGAGTTCTTCGCAGGGAGATCAAGAGGTCTAGGAATCTCCTTTTGGCAACTCAAACTGTGGGAGGTCACCTCCTGAAATTAGTTCTTAGTCCATAACCTTAGATACAGGTACGGGTCACAAATTTCAGCTTTCCCAGAGGTGTGAAATCTCTTTACCTGCCGAGTCAGGTGAGCCTCTTACGTCTTTCCTGGAGGAAATGTTTTACCTCTAGGTAAATATGTGTGCAACAGAGCCAGAGAACTGGCAGGAAGACTATAAAAGGCTGCTGGGTACATGACAGAAGTGTTGTACGCTTAAGCTCACTGTGTCTGTGAGGATGTGCACAAGGTGCTCCATAAGGTTTGACACGCTCACGTTCCGTCATTCACGGAAGAGGAACTCATGAGGCTTCAGCTAATTGTAAGGAGCTTTGCTGCCAAATTGTAGCTGTGAGACTGACATCACTTTTCTCAGTGCCCATGATCCAAGGAATAAACTTATAGTGGGCCACACGCACACACACACACCAAAGACACAAAAAATATGAGATGGACTTGTAAGCAAAAACGTGTTCATAGAGGGAGTTGGGGATGGGTCTCGAGAGAGTAGGAGGGAATTCATTGTCTTAGTGTCCTATTGCTGGGAAAAGACGTGATGAAAGCGGCTCTTACGAAGGAAAGCATTTAGTTGGGGCTTGCTTATAGTTTCAGAGGTTTAGTCAGCTGACATCATGGCAGGGAGCATGGTGACATGCAGGCAGACATGGTGCTGGTGAAATAGCTGAGATTTCTACATCTGTATCTGCAGCATCAGGAAGAGAAAGCCACTGGGCCTGGCTTGGGCTTTTGAAAATAAAACCTACCTCCACTGACACACTTCCTCCAACAAAGACACACATCTCAATCCTCTTAAATAGTGTCACTCCCTTGTGACCAAGCATTCAAATTTATGAACTTATGAAGGCCATCCTCATCCAAACGACCACAAAAAAAACCGATCACTATACTTTATGTGGTGGATAGTTTTATGTCAATTTGAAACAAGCAAAAGTCATTTGAGAAGAGGGAATCTCAATTAAGACAATGCTTCCATAAGGTGGGGATGTAGGCAGACTTATTTCTCTATAAGTAGGTGTGTCTACAGAGGTATGTGTGGATATGTGCAAAGTGTGTGGGCATGCTATGTTATATGGTATTAGGATGTGTTTGTATATGTAGAGAGTGTGTGGTGAGTGCTTTCTCACATGCTGGGGATATGATGAGGACACGTTAACGTATGTAGGTGGGCTTGTACATGTGTTCTGGTGCAGGTGCCAATGTCCCTGGCATATATTTAGATAACAGAAGTGAATCAGGTTTTGATCGTCAGGCTCCAACCATCTTATTTTTGAAACAGGGTCTTTTCTTGGACTAGGACTGACAAAAATACCTAGCAAACAAGCCCTGTGGATGGCCTGTCTCTACCTCTCCGGGCCTGGGATTACTAGCACATACCCTCACGTGTGGCTTTTTAAGAGATATGCTAGGAGTCAAATTCCTGTCCTTGTGGTGTGCTGTAAGCAGTTCATCAACTGAGCTAGGTCACTAGCTGATATCACCTCTGTAGACATCTTTACAGCGACGAGTGTGCCAGACTGTTTGGGGAAAGTAATCAAGCAAGAAAGTAGAAGCATTACTGCATAGAGTGCCAAGAACACATGGAAGGAGAGGTTCAGAAAAAGACATTTGCAGACAATATCATGAAACTGTGATTTAAATTCTGATATGCTGTCACTACATATGACTTTCATGATGGAGAATTGATGGTTATTATGGAGTTTACCTGGTGTCATAATACAAAGGAATTATTCATCTTTACCATGGCACTGTTGAGATTGCACCAATACAGCTTTGTAGGAATTTAATTCATAGACTTCATTGTGAAAGTATGTGATAGAAACATAAATTTGAAAGAATATTTGAGCCAGACCATCCTACCTTCTCTCATATCATCTAAGTCTCCCAGAGTTCTCAACTCCTGAGAAAATACATTTTCATTCAGGCATTAGTCCGGAGCCATAAAAACAGTCTTCCAGCTTATTACATCACACATCACCTTGTACCCATCCTTCTCTTCAGAGTTACATCAGTGCATTAACTGCTAGCAAGTTATCACCCACTCTCTCCCTCAGAAGCCTACACTTAAACACATTATTTTTTTTATAGTCACTCAACATAACAGAAGAAAGTAAGAAAAGTATGTTACCACATTCAATGTACAGACTATTGGAAAACATATGGAAAGTATGAACATAATTACATATGTATTAATTATTTATGCTTTCCATTAAAAGCTTACCAGAAGATGGAGCAATATCGGCGGTCCTTTCTTAGCATGGCTCTTATCAGGACTCATTTGCCATACACCCCTTCTGAGCAAATACTTTTGATACCTCACATGACAAAAGAATGTGAGTCAGGTCCTCTATTTGTTATGGGGTACATTCTAGATTTATGTGCCTAGCAACCAGAACCTTTCCCCTCCCAGTCTACAGAACATGGAAACCAGTTGAGCTGCTTCTCAAAATCAGTTAATTCTGAACAAATCGGCCTTGTTTGCTATGCTCCAATAACTTTAATGTGAATAGATTTTATTTCCTTATTCTATTCCTCTAGTTCTTTCAATATGGCAAAAATCAGTTTATTTTCCGTACTTTTGTTCATTTTGCAGACCTCATTCTGTTTATTTCCTCAATATTAAAGTGTGCTATGGAACACTGAAAGTGTTTCAAGTCCCAGAAAATCATTCTACTCCCTTTTCAAATAGTCTAAGAAACTTAGTGACCACTGTACTTTGCTATCTTTCTCAGGTCAGTGAATAACTGGACAACTGCATGTGCACATGCCTTTTCTTTTTCGTGAGTGTGGTAAAAAAGTTAACAAAATTTAGAAGATGGACGATGAGTAAAATAACAGGACAGAGATGAATTAAAGCTGATAATTTAAAAGACAGCAGCCCTACATCGGACAGAGGGTTAATATCCAAAATATATAAAGAACTCGAGAAATTAAATACCAACAAACCAAATAATACAGTTAAAAATGGAGTACACAACTAAACATAGAATTCTCAACATAGGAATCTAGAATGGCCAAGAAGCTCTTAAAGAAATATTCAAGGTCCATCCTTAATCATCAGAGAGATGTAAATCAAAAGGACTCTGAGATCCCATCTTACACCCATCAGAATGGTTAAAATAAAGAACTCAAGAGACAGCACATGCTGGAGAGGTTGTGGAGAAAGGGGAACCCTCCTCCACTGCTGGTGGGAGTGCAAACTTGTACAACCATTTTGCAACTCAGTCTGGCTGTTTCTCAGAAAATTGGGAATAGCTTTATCTCAATTCACAGCTGTACCATTCCTGGGCATATACCCAAAGATCCTTCACTACACAACAAGGACATTTGCTCAACCATGTTCACAGCAGCTTTATTCATAATAGCCAGAATCCGCTAACATCCCAGATGTCCCTCAAGTGAAGAATGGATAAAGAAAATGTGGTACCTTTCCACAGTGAAGCACTACTCAGTTTTTAAAATAAAAGAGATCATGCAATTTGCTTGCAAATGCGATGGAACTAAAAATGAGATGTTAAGCCAGACCTAGAAAGACATGCATGGAATGCACTCACTTATAAGTGGCTATCAGCCGTAACGTATAGGATAAACATGCTACAATACACAAACCCAAAGAAGCTAAGCAAGGCCCTCAAAAGAATGGATGTTTGAAACATACTCAGTAGGAGAAATAAAGTACACATTTGAAGTAGGTGGAGAAAGGGAGCTGGGTGGGGAAGGTGACCAGTGAAGGGATTAGGGGTAAAGAGACAAGGGCTGATGGCTGGGGTTGGTGCCTTGGGGGAGAGGACAGTGGAGAGAACAGAAATCAGTGAGGGGCATCTTTGAGACAGGGGAGAATCTTGGGAGCCTATAGGGGTGACCCAGACGAGACTCCTAACCATAGGGAATATGGAGCTTCAAGTGGCCATCTCTATAGCCTGGGGGGGACTTCCAGTGGAAGGAGGGGGACACCAACCCATCCATAAAACCTTTGGCCCAAAATTTGTTCTGCCTGCTAGAAGTGTAGAGATAAAAAAAGGAGGGAATGGATTACTTGATTTGTTGCTTTTCAGCGTCTTTAGTTCTTTATATATACTGGATATTAGCTCTCTGTCAGATAAAGGGTTGGTGAAGATTCTTTCCCAATCTGTAGATAGTCATTATTTTTGATGATGGTGTCCTTTGCTTTACAGAAGCTTTTCAGTTTCATGAGATCCCATTTATTGATTGTTGCTCTTAGAGCCTGTGCTGTTAGTGTTCTGTTCAGGAAGTTGTTTCCTGTGCTAATGAGTTCAAGTGTATTCCCTGCTTTTTTTTTCTAACTGATTTAATGTGCCCTGGTTTTATGTTGAGGTCTTTGATCCACTTGGACTTTAGTTTTGTGCAGGATGATAAGTAAGAATCTATTTGCATTTTTTTACATGCAGACATCCAGTTAGACCAGCACCATTTGTTGAAGAAGCTATCTTTTTCCATTGTGTGGTTTTGGCATCTTTGTCAAAGATCAGGTGTCCATAAGTGTGTGGGTTTATTTCTGGGTCTTCTGTTTGGTTCCATTGATCCACCATTCAGTTTCTATGAAGTTTTTATTACTGTTGCTCTATAGTACAACTTGAGATCGGGGATGGAGATACCTCCAGAAGATCTTTTATTGTAGAGGATGTTTCAGCAATTCTGGGTTTCTTGTTATTCCATAGGAAGTTGAGAATTTTCCTTTCGAGGTCTGTAAAGAATTGTGTTGGTAATTTGATGGGAATTGCATTGGATCTGTAGATTGCTTTTTGTAAGATGGCCATTTTTACTATGTTAATCCTGCCAAGCCATGAGCATGGGAGATTTTTCCAACTTCTGAAGTGAACTCTCGATAGAGGAATATCAAATGCTAGAGAAACACTTAAAGAGATGCTCAACATCATTACCATCAGGGAAATGCAAATCAAAATGACCATGAGATTTTACCTTACACCCATCAGAATGGCCAAGATCAAAAACTCAAGGGACAACACATGCTGGAGAGGTTGTGGAGAAAGAGGAACCCTCCTCCACTACTGGTGAGAATGTAAACTTGTACAACCACTCTGTACATCAATCTGGTGCTTTCTCAGACAACTAGGAAAAGCGCTTCCTCAAGATCCAGCTATACCACTCTTAGGCATATATCCAAAAGAAGCTCAGGTATACAATAAGGACATTTGCTCAACCATGTTTGTAGCAGCTTTATTCATAATAGCCAGAATCTGGAAACAACCCAGATGCCCCTCAACTGAAGAATGGATACAGAAATTGTGGTACATTTACACAATGGAATATTACTCAGCAATAAAAAAAACAAGGAAATCATGAAATTTGCAGGTTAAGTGGTGGAAACTGGAAAGGATCATGCTGAGTGAGGTATCCCAGAAGCAGAAAGACTCACTCATATAGACATATAATATAGGATAAACTTACTAAAATCTTTATACCTAAAGAAACTAATCAAGAGAGAGGACTCTGGCTAAAATGCTCAATCCCCATTCAGAAATGCAAAGAGCATGGACATCAGAAGAAGAAGAAAACAGGAAACAAGTTAGGAGCCTGCCACAGAGGGCCTCTGAAAGGTTCTGCCCTGCAGACTATCAAAACAGATGCTAAGACTTATGGTCAACTGTTGGGCAGAGTGCATTGAATCTTATGAAAAGTGGGAAATAGTAAGATATGAAGAGGAGAGGAGCTCCACAAGGAGAACAACAGAACCAAAAATTTTGAACACAGGGGTCTTTCCAGAAGCTCATACTCCAACCCAGGCACAGATATAACCTAGAATCCCTGCACAGATGTAGACCATGGCAGTTCAGTGTCCAAGTGGGTTCCATAGTAATGGGAATGGGGACTGCCTCTGACATGAACTGATTGGCCTGCTCTTTGATCACCTCCCCATGTGGGGAGAGCAGCCTTACCAGGCCACAGAAGATGACAATGACTATCTCCTGATGAGATCTGATAGTCTAGGATCAGAAGGAAGGAGACCTCCCCTATCAGCATACTTCGGGAGGGGCATCTGTGGAAAAGGGGGAGGGAAGGTGGGATTAGGAGAGGTGGAGGGAGGGGTTTATGGGGAGATACAAAGTGAATAAATTGTAATTAATAAAAATTAAAATAAAAAAATCAAAAAAAAAAACAAAGCAAAAGATGGAGGGAATGGCAAACCAATGACTGGTCCAACGTGAGACCCACCCCATTGGAGAGAGCCAACCCCCGACACTATTAATGATACTCTGCTATGCTTGCAGATAGGAACCTCTCATAACTGTCTTCTGAGAGGCTTCATCCAGCAGCTTATGGAAACAGATGCAGAGTCTCATAGCCAAACAATATGCTGAACTTGTGGTGTTTTGTAAAAAATGGGAGAAAGGATTGAGGGAGTCAGAGAGGTCAAGGACACCACAAGATGATCTATAGAGTCAGCTAACCTGGGCCAGTGGGAACTCAACCACAGTGACTAAGCCACCAACCAAGGAGCATGCATGGGCTGCACCTAGGCCCCTACACATATGTATCAATGTGCAGCTTGGTCATTTTGTGCGTCCCCTAACAAGGGAGTAGGGGCTGTCTCTGACTCTGTTCCCCACCTTTGGATCCCTTTTCCTTAGCTGTCCTGCCTTATTGGCCTCAGTAGGAGTGGTTATGTTTAGTCCTGCTGAGACTTGATGTGCCAAGTTGGGATGTTACTCTTTGAAGGGTGCTCCCCTTCTCTAAAGAGAAGAAGAGTAGAAAAAGAGCATGAGGGTGGGGCAGGGAGAGAGGGCCGCAGTGAAGCTGTAAAGTGATTAAATAAATAAATAAATGGGAAACAAAACAAAAGACAGCAATCTGAGGTGACTGTTTTTAAAATACCAAGTGGCACAAATAGTAGAAACAAGCATAGTCACTTTTTAAAGGCGTTTCAATTTCTGTGTTATTTCTCTCAGTGTGTCCATTTTCTTTCCACTTTATTATGTCCAGAGCCACTCTGTTTCACATAGTTTTTACAGCTGTTATCATGACTAGCTGTTAACAGGACCTAATTTGATCAGACAGTTTTACTTTCCTTATCAATTTTCTGTAACTTTTCTTCATAAAGTAACGCAAACTTGAACAGCACATCTATACTGTTTGATAGACTGGAAGGCCAGAACCTCAATACTATATGTGTTCTGGGTCATATGTTCTTTGATGTTCTAAGGGATGATTGATTTCACGATTTTCCTTCAGCTTCTGTCAATTCTCTGAGCTTTGCAAGCATAGAGTTGACCTTCATATGGAATTCTGCGTGTTGAATTTTATGACGCTTAAATGAACATGTGTTTATATCATATACTATGGCTAAGAGAGAAAACCCATTTTTCAGTATATATGATAAAAAGGATGCTATAAAAGAATTCTCAACATATACACAGCCCTACAAAGCATATGATTTTCAGAACAAGTATTGAAGATCAATAAGCACAAAATGGCAATACACAACATTAGGATACTTCATGCACCACAGACATCAATAGCTTGACTATCCAGACAGGCAAATAACTGTAGTTTTCAGCAACAATATAAAGCAAACAGATGAGCATGTATTACATATTCTATAAGGAAATATATGTATGTAACAGTAATGCTAGACAAAAGGAAGCCATGATTTTGAGATGGAGCAGGTGGTGGTGGTAATGGAGAAGTTGGAGGAAAAGGAGAGGAACAATTATGTAATTATATTTTAATTTTTCTTTGAGGAGGACACAGGTTTGGTGTGGAAGAGAGGAAACAGGATGGGTGCTTACTATAGAGGGTCCTCTGAAAGGATCCACCCAACAGGGAATTGAAGCAGATCCTGAGACTCAGCCAAACTTTGGGTAGAGCACAGGGAGTCTTATGGAAGAAGAAAGGGGTAGAGATAGAGGGACATGGAGGGGACAGGAGGCCCACACGGAGATCAACAAAGCTAAAGAATATGAGCTTAGGGAGATCTGCAGAGACTAATGCATCAATGAAGGACCATGCATGGAGACAACCTAGACCCTCTGCTCAGATGTGGCTGATTGGCAGCTTAGTGTCCATGTGGATCTCTGAGTGAGGGGAGCAGGAGCTGCCTCTGTCATGAACTTGTTTGACTGCTCTCTGATCACTCGTTCCTGGTGATTCAGCCTTGCCAGGCCATGGAGGAAGAAGATCCGGACAGTCCTGATGAGACTTACCAAGCTATGGGCAGATGGCAATGGTGAATAACTTCCCCTTTCAGTGGACTAAGGGAAAGGGATGGGGGGAAGCGGGAGGGAGGGTGAAACTGGGGGAATTGAGGGAGGGGCCATCAATCGGGATATATAATGAGTAATTATTAAGAAAAAAATAAAAATTAAAAATAAAATAGACATAAGGAAGGGCTGTTTGAATAATACTGTGATCACTCAGGAAGTAACACCAATGTTAAACCGTCATTACATTACAAACTTTCTTCATAGCAAAGGCAACACATAACTCATGAAGCGACTGATTTCAGGATGGAAGAACAACTCTGCTAGTTACATAGAAGGAATTTAAAAAGTTAACCTACCCATCCAATTTTCCAATCGAAACACAGACTAACAAAAGGAATTCACATTTTTCAAAAGTTGAAACACAGTCAGTATAGACATGAAAATAAAAAGGGTCAACCCTCCTGAGCTTCAGAAAAAAATTAAACCAAACCTATATTGAGATTCCCTCTCATCCCAGTCATAGCGGTGCCATACTAATGTGAGGACATGGACATGGGTATGGGGAAAGCAGTTTGACAACATGTCCATCCAGCAAAACCACAGCAGTAACTTTCCATTTGGAGCCCAAGACCACCTCAGGCACAGACTATTTCCATGTTACAGTACAGGGCATAAGTTCTCTTTTGTGGAGTAGGCCTTAAATAATTTTCTGCTTCCTGGACCCCACCTCAACCCATTGCTTTGCAGGTCAGTGTGTGTGTGTGTGTGTGTGTGTGTGTGTCTGTGTGTCTGTCTGTCTGTCTGCTGCATGCTTGTGAGTGCTTCCTCAGCCCCAACTGCTAATTCAGTCTCCTCCTGTTTGTGGGATTTAATCTTTCTCTGTTGCTACCTGTACTGCTGCAGACTCTTCCTGCCTTTTAATTCTTTAACTGGGATAGAAAATAAACCTGATCAAGCCACCATAGACTGCAATGTTTTCTTATAGCTCCGTGAAAAAAAAAATCAGTGAGACTGTGTTTCTTAATCTCTTCAACATTGGATGAAATCGAAGAAATCTCAATGTAAAGAGTCATCAAGAAAGTCAAACTGTGCCTTTAAAAAGGACAAAGTACTGGATTTTTATTTCTAAGTCATAAAGATTTCATATAAGTCCATAAATGAGTAGGTAGTAATTGAAAATCTTTAAATAATGTTATGTGGTAAAACTGTTTAGTGCATGTACATCACATTTATTAAGGGATGAAGAAATATTTAAATATAAAAATGAAGTCTAATATTTGTTTTGCTCAATTAGTTATAATTTAGGCCAAGTTTTGATTTATTTATTTATTTATTCTTTAGCATTCAAAGTTGGTCACTAAAGCAATTTTAACTTGTATTAGGGTAGGCAGATTTAATGCTATAAATGATAAAGACGCAAATATTCCCTAAATTATCACCTACTGAGAATTCACTGCTTTCTGTCTACAGGAGTAGGCTCATAATAATCAGAATATTTAATCTTAATTATATTTGATGCTTAAAAAAATCTACTCTTATATTGCAATTTCATAGACAGTACACAAATCTCAAAGCACCAGGCCATATGATAAAATAACAAGCATAAAATTCCTTCAAAAGGATTCTAAACATTATCATTTAAAAGAAGTCATTCTGAAGCCACTCAATGCAGAGCTAAAAAGCTATTATTTTCACATAGTTACACAGTATGACTTTCACATCCTATTTGAAAAAAGTACATGTTGAAATTTTATGTCATCTGTAACTAAATAAAAAGTACTCTAATTTTAGTTAAACAAACTCTAATTGCTATCAAAAGTTTTTGAAAACTGAAATCCACACTACACATATAAACAATAATTTGTTTTCCACACATAGAACAAGTGTATAAGAAAATCATCCAGTCTCTTTCTGTCTATCTGTCTTTCTCAGGACCTCACAGTGGCTTTTGATTCTCTTCTCTCAGCCTCCGAAATGTTGACTATTTTTTTTGCTGCATCTCGCTCACAAAAAAGATTTATTTTTTGATAGAATTCTGTTTTATGTCTTTTTTTCAGACATGGCAGGATCTGAGGTTTTTAGTATTTGGCTGACAATTGTAACCAATTGACTTCTTGAATTGGCAAAATATGTGTGCCTGGGGGGTGGTTAAGAGTAGAATTGCTAGTCTAAAGCAAAGGAATTATGTTTTTGAGTTTCTTCATTTTTCCCTCCCGATTTATTCAACACGATGTTTTTGTTGTTGTTGTTTTGTTTGTTTTTTTTAATGATTAGATTTCTTCTTGGTATCACTGTGAGTGTTTCAATTGGGCTTTCAATTTCCAAACATGTGCATATGGCATTTGTATGACGTACTTCAACACTTGATTCATTATGTAGCTCTTATGTTTCTTCAAGTTCATTTTTAAAAATACTCCTTAAAGTAGGTTTCTCTAGTAAGGGGAAGAGGGACTGTCTCTGACATGAACTCAATGGCTGGATCTTTGACCACCGTCCCCAATGAGGGAGGAGTAGCTTTGTCAGGCCACAGAAGAGGACATTGTTGCCAGTCCTGATGAGACCTGATAAGCTAGGGTCAGATGGAAGAGGAGGTGGACCTCCTCTATTGGTGGACTTGGAGAGGGGCATGGGAAGAGATGAGCGAGGGAGGGTGGGATTGGTAGGAAATGAGTGAGGGGTCTACAGCTGAGATGCAAAGCAAATAAAATGTAATTAATGTAAAAAAATAAAATTTAATTAAAAAAGAAATGAATACTCTGAGAAATAAATTAGTTAACTCAGAATCTGTAGCAATAAGGGGTTAATACCTATTGTACTGTCATTATGAGTAATAAATACTCTTATGCTGTGATTATAAAAGGGGTACTAATATCTGATAAATCAGGGTCAAATGAAAGGGGAGGAGGTCCTCCCCAGTCAGTGGAGTTGGAAAGGGGCAGGGAGGAGATGAGGGAGGGAAGGTGGGGTCAGGAGAGAATGAGGGAGTGGGATACAGCTGGGATACAGAGTTAATAATTGTAACTAATAATAAATAAAAAGAAAAAATACTCCTCAAATCTCTCTCTCTCTCTAATTTATAACCAACATTTACAATTTTATTTCACTTGGATTTATTTGTTTGGTATTTTATTCTATAAATCGGTGCACCCAAAATACTTTCTGTGGCTTAATACACACACACACACACACACACACACACACAGGGAGAAACACACTCCCCCAAACAAACAAAAACTGCTTTCATAATGAGAGAATGGTAGACACGGTCACTCACAGTGTGTCTGCTAATCTGATCTTCTGTTACAATCAGTATTTATTTCTGATATGCTCAATATACATGCTTTATGAATTTGTCCCAGAAACATCAAAATCCAGAATGCTTATGTAAAATGAAACAGATAAGCTATTGCTTCCATTGTGCTGGTCTAGATTTCAGCTTCCACATTCTACATTAACGCTGCAGTCACTCTTGCTTATATTTTGAATCTGCAATATCTTCCCAAGAGCCCAGGTTTTTAGTGTTCTCTCAAGCTGGCTACAATCTTTTGGGAAATTGTGGGACTTTCAGGAAGTAAGGTCCACCTAGCAGAAATAGACCATTAAGAACAGGGTTTTGATAGCTATATTTTAGTCCCTGGTTCCTGCCTCACTCTGTGATTTCTGGTCTACCACATGCTTAGTTACTGTTGTTAGACTTAGGGATCATTACCTATGCCCCAAGACAGGTCTGGCTATCCATCTTCAACAAGCCAATTAAAGTAGCCATATTCCTAGTGGAAAATACAAAAAGATTTATTCAATGTGATCAGAATGGGAAGGACAAAGGGATCCATCTTCTGGGTTTTGAAGTAGTATCAAAGTTACAAATTAAGGACCAAGGATATGTTCATCTAAACAGTTACAGACAAGATTAACTCCATCCATCACTGAATATAGTTATATGTTTATTAGTCTCATCCTGTAATGTGGTCTAACAAGTTCTTAGTAATGTGTGCAGTTTCTATTAGGGAGACAAGTTCTTCCTCTGGCTAGTGTCTTTTTTTTTTTTTTTTTTCTACCAGAATGAGATTTCTGTGGAAATTTCCATTTCTTTGGGTTTCATTGCTTCAGAACTCTGATAGATTGAGTGACACAAATGTCTCTGTAGATTATTTTCAGTTCTGGTGGGCCAACTATACTACCATGAGCTCTCTCATACTTCCCTGTACCTGAGAGAATAAAATCATCAGTAACAGTAAGGTTAAATAAATATCTCTTTCCATCTGTTGTTTTGGTTATAGCAATGAAAAAGTTACAATTTTCCTGATAGAGTCATCAGCAGCTTGCTTTTAAAGTGCTGGACTTTGTAAGATGCTGGAGAGCAAGCAAAAGTTTCTTGTAAAATTGTTATATTAGCATCTCATTGCAAAGCCGTTAATATGGCTGACCTCACATGCTGCTCCTCCTGCCTTTACCTTCTACACAATGGACTTAAAGGCTTGTCTCAACTTGCACAGCTTTAAAAATATTTCAAAGTTTAATGAAACAGAAAATATTTCCAAATTATACTGCATTCAAGCAAAGTATTCCCATCATTTAGTAATCTAGCATGTTTAGTACTGTTAGCAAGTCAGGCATTTCTTGTGGAGCTACTGTTGGATTCAGTTGAGCTAGAAAATATTGCAAAAGCAAGACAAAACCTAAACCAAACCAACCAACCGACCATACAACACCACCACCAAAAACCAGGATAGTAAGAGGCACTTTTAAAATTTGGTATATAATTCCATAAAATCTCTTTTTGAGTATTGGGATCTTCTACTTTGTTACTCTTAGTTCACGAGCAAAGACAAGGTGGAGGGCTGTGGTCCTGCCTGAGTCCTGGAGCCACTCTCAACTGCAGGTTTATTCAAGGGAAAACTCATCTGCACAGTGACTAAGAGGAGAGAAAGCAACCAACCAACCAACCAAACAAACAAAAAACAAAGAACAAAAACAACAAAACATAGTCTTAAATTATTTGTGAATTCATTGTTGAAAAAATACGCCATTTTACCTCTTTTACTGTGATGACAAAACATCTTCACTTCATAATGTCTATGAACCTTTTAGCTGTAGGCCACAAACCACTGAGTGCTGAAGGCAAGCCTGGAGATTCTGGCAGGCTGGGCTCAACTAACAGTGGAATCCTGAGCTTCCATCACGGCTACACAAAGTCTGTCATGATCTTACACAGAAACTTAATTGGTAGTTGGGGAAAAAAGGACCAGCTGCCCTTCTGAACGTTGAAACAAGTTGATTTTTGTTGTTTTTTTATTTGCTCAAGATTTTAAGCCAGCCATATCATTTAAAACAGCCATCCTGATAACTGTTCTTTAATTTGGTGGCGTTTGATATTTTATTGGCACTTAATAACTGTTTTAATATATTAGGTTTATCGCTACCTTCTAGAGCCATGATTACATTTCAATTAGATTTGTGCAAAATGCCGAATTGCAAGTTCTTTTGAAACTGAGTGAAATGCCCTATCATCCTAGCTCTACCCACTCAGACACTTTAATTCATTTGACTTAATATATGGGTAAAACAAATTGGTCTAGTAAATTTGCATATAAAATACCACCAGCCCTAAAAGGCTTTAATGTAAACAATTAATTCCCTGTTTTTATCTTGCAGAAACACTGGTTTCCTACAAAACAAAACCCAGCCCTGTAATGTTTATATTTTGTCATCGTGGCAGGAAGGAAAATATCCAGGGCACAAATAACCTTTCTGTGAGGATTTCCCATCTAGGCCTCAAGCAAGGCCTTTCAAATATCAATATCCACTTGTGTTCATGATTACAAAGGGCACCAGAGATTTTTTTTTTAAATCTTTTATTTATTTTTTATTAATTACACTTTATTCATTTTGTATCCCCCCATAAGCCCCTCCCTCCTCCCCTGCCAATCCCACCCTCCCTCCCCTTTCTGCATGCATGCCACTCCCCAAGTCCACTGATAGGGGAGGTCCTCCTCTCCTTCTTTCTGATCTTAGTCTATCAGTTCTCATAAAAAGTGGCTGCATTGTCCTCTACTGTGGCCTGGTAAGGCTGCTCCCCCCCCCAGGGGGAAGTGATCAAAGAGCAGGCCAATCAGATTATGTCAGAGGCAGTCCCTCTTCCCATTACTATGTAACCCACTTGGACACTGAACTGCCATGGGCTACACCTGTGCAGGGGTTCCAGGTCATCTCCACAAATAGTCCTTGGTTGGAGTAGGAGTCTCTGGGAAGTTCCCTGTGTTCAAATTATCTTGTTCTGTTGCTCTGCTTGTGGAGTTCCCGTTCCCTCCAGCTCTTACTATTTCCCACTTCTTACATAAAATTCCATTCACTCTGCCCATCAGTTGGCCATCAGGCTCAGCATCTGCTTTGACAGTCTATACTGCAGAAGCTTTCAGAGGCCCTCTGTGGCAGGTTTCAAGGTTGTTTCCTGTTTTCTTCTGGCTTTCAGAGGCCCTCTGTAGCGGGTTCCGAGGTTGTTTACTATTTTCGTTTTCTTCTGATGTACATCCTCTTTGCCTTTCAGGATGGGGATTGAACATTTTAGTTAGGGTCCTCTCTTTTGCTTAGTTTGTTTAGATGTACAGCTTTTAGTGGGTTTATTCTATATTGTATGTTTATATGAGTGAGTATATACCGTGAGTGTCTTTTTGCTTCTGGGTCAACTCACTCAGGATGATCCTTTCCAGGTCCCACCATTTACCTGCAAATTTCATGATTTCCTTATTTTTCATTGCTGAGTAATACTCCATTGTATAGATGTACCACAGTTTCTGCATCCATTCTTCAGTTGAGGGGCATCTGGGTTGTTTCCAGCTTCTGGCTATTACAAATAAAGCTGCTACAAACATGGTTGAACAAATGTCCTTGTTGTGTACTTGCGCCTCTTTTGGGTATATGCCTAGGAGTGGTATGGCTGGATCTTGAGGAAGCGCTATTCCTAGTTGTCTGAGAAAGCGCCAGATTGATTTCCAGAGTGGTTGTACCAGTTTACATTCCCACCAGCAGTGGAGAAGCGTTCCCCTTTCTCCACAACCTCTCCAGCATGTGTTGTCCCTTGAGATTTTCATCTTGGCCATTCTGATGGGTGTAAGGTGAAATCTCAGGGTTGTTTTGATTTGCATTTCCCTAATGGCTAATGAGGTTGAGCATTTCTGTAAGTGCTTCTCTGCCATTCGATATTCCTCTGCAGAGAATTCTCTCTTTAGCTCTGTTCCCCATTTTTTAAGTGGATTACTTGGTTTGTTGCTTTTCAGCTTGTTTAGTTCTTTATATATATTGGATATGAGTCCTCTGTCAGATAAAGGGTTGGTGATGATTCTTTCCAAATCTGTAGTCGCTTTGTTTTGATGACGGTGTCCTTTGCTTTACAGAAGCTTTTCAATTTCATGAGGTCCCATTTATTGATTGTTGCTCTTAGAGCCTGTGCTGTTGGTGTTCTGTTCAGGAAGTTTTCTCCTGTACCAATGAGTTCTAGGGTATTCCCCACTTTTTTTTCTAGCCGATTTAATGTGTCTGGTTTTATGTTGAGGTCTTTGATCCACTTGGACTTCAGTTTTGTGCAGGGTGATAAGTATGGATCTATTTTCATTTTTCTACATGTAGACATCCAGTTGGACCAGCACCATTTGTTGAAGATGCTATCTTTTTTCCATTGTATGGTTTTGGCATCTTTGTCAAAAATCAGGTGTCCGTAAGTGTGTGGGTTTATTTCTGGGTCTTCCGTTCGATTCCATTGATCCACCATTCTGTTTCTATGCCAGTACCATGCAGTTTTTATAACTGTTGCTCTATAGTACAGCTTGAGATCAGGGATGGAGATACCTCCAGAAGATCTTTTATTGTAGAGGATTGTTTTAGCAATTCTCGGTTTCTTGTTATTCCATACAAAGTTGAGAATTTTTCTTTCCAGGTCTGTAAAGAATTGTGTTGGCAATTTGATGGGAATTGCATTAAATCTGTAGATTGCTTTTGGTAAGATGGCCATTTTTACTATGTTAATCCTGCCAAGCCATGAGCATGGG
>NW_026596147.1:4557270-4610862 GCF_907164565.1 Psammomys obesus
ATACCTCCAGAAGATCTTTTATTGTAGAGGATTGTTTTAGCAATTCTCGGTTTCTTGTTATTCCATACAAAGTTGAGAATTTTTCTTTCCAGGTCTGTAAAGAATTGTGTTGGCAATTTGATGGGAATTGCATTAAATCTGTAGATTGCTTTTGGTAAGATGGCCATTTTTACTATGTTAATCCTGCCAAGCCATGAGCATGGGAGATCTTTCCATCTTCTCATATCTTCCTCTAATTCTTTCTTCAGAGACTTGAAATTTTTTTCATACAAGTCTTTGACTTCCTTGGTTAGGGTTACGCCAAGGTACTTTATGTCATTTGTGGCTATTGTGAATGGTGTTGTTTCTCTAATTTCTTTCTCAGCCCTTTTGTCTTTTGTATACAGGAGTGCTACTGATTTTTTTGAGTTAATTTTATATCCGGCCACTTTGCTGAAGGTGTTTATCAGCTGTAGGAGTTCCCTGGTAGAGTTTTTGGGGTCACTCATATATACTATCATATCATCTGCAAATAGTGATAATTTGACTTCTTCCTTTCCCATCTGTATCCCCTTGATCTCCTTCGACTGTCCTTGCTCTAGCAAGGACTTCCAGCACTATGTTGAAGAGATATGGAGACAGTGGGCAGCCTTGTCTTGTCCCTGATTTCAGTGGGATTGCTTTAAGTTTCTCTCCGTTCAGTTTGATGTTGGCTATAGGCTTGCTGTATATCGCCTTTACTATGTTTAGATATGTGCCTTGTATCCCTGAGCTCTCCAGTACTTTAAACATGAATGGATGTTGGATTTTGTCAAATGCTTTTTCAGCATCTAGGGAGATTATCATGTGGTTTTTTTCTTTCAGTTTGTTAATATGGTGGATCACATTGATGGATTTCCGTATATTGAACCACCCCTGCATACCTGGGATGAAGCCTACTTGGTCATAGTGGATAATATCTTTGATGTGTTCTTGGATCCGGTTTGCAAGTATTTTGTTAAGTATTTTTGCATCAATGTTCATAAGGGAGATTGGCCTGAAATTCTCTTTCAGAGATTTTTTTTTAAGTTTAATTCTTTGTTTGATTTTTTGAACAAAAGTTTTGTACAGTTAAGATAATTCAGTGAGTGCCAAGGTGCCAAGCCTAATGACCTAAGTTCAATCTGCAGAACCCACATAACAGAAGGCAAGAGTAGAACCCCACGAGTTGGCCTCTGACCTCCACAATGGGCATTGCATATAAGCACAGTTTAAAAACTAGGAACAAAACATGATGCAGAGATGTGGTTTAATCAGAAAACAATAGGCATCACATGCGGGCTCATGTAAGTTTAATTTTCAAAACACATCGACGACAATCTCCTTTTCAGAGCATATATTACAAGTTGGTCTTATTGGGTCTAGAAATTCTTACATCCCTGATATGACAAGTTTCTTTCTTATTTTTTTTTAATGTATTGATATGCTGGGGTTTTTTCCTGACTAAAATGTGCAGAATATCAAACAAACAAGAATATTTGCAATCAATACCAAATAAGCAAAAGCATCAAACTGATACTTCAGTGTGACAGTAACCACGGGTACTTTATTTAACCATAAACGCTGACAGAATTTTGTTATAGTTGTCTTGGATGCAATATGCCTTTTAATTTTTTATCATTATTTACTTGATATTGGGAAGCTTTAATAAGAAATTAGTGTTTGGAGGGAGGGTTCTTACTTATTTATTTTTTACATTTAATTCACTTTGCATATCAGCTATAGCCCCCTCCCTAGTACTCTCCCAATCCCACCCTCTCTCCCTCATCTCCTCTCATGTCCTTCCCCAAGTCCACTGATAGGGGAGGTCCTCCTCCTCCCCTTCCATCTGACCTTAGCCTATCAGGTCTCATCAGGACTGGCTGAATTGTCTTCCTCTGTGGCCAGGTAATACTGCTTCCCCCTCAGGGGGAGGTGATCAAAGAGCCACTGAATTCATGTTAGAGACAGCCCCTGTTCCCATTACTAGGAAACCCACTTGGAGACTTGAGCTGCCATGGGCTACATCTGAGCTGGGGTTCTAGGTTATAGCCATGCATGGTCTTGGTTGGAGTATCAGTCTCAGAAAAGACCCCTGTGCCCAGGTTTTTTTTGTTTTTGTTTTTTGTTTTTTTTTTTTTTTTTTTTTTTGGCTCTGTTGCTCTCTTTGAGGAACTCCTGTCCCCTCCAGGTCTTTCATCTCCCCCTTCTTTCATAAGATTCCCTGTACTCTGCCAAAAGTTTGATTACGAGAATCAGCATCTGCTTTGATACAATACCCTGCTGGGTAGAGCCTTTCAGAGGCCCTCTGTGGTGGCTCCTGTCCTGTTCCCTGTTTTCTCTTTCTTCCAATGTCTGTCCCATTTGCCTTTCTGAATGAAGATTGAGCATCTTACCCAAGGTCCTCCTTCTTGATTAGCTTCCTTAGGTGTACAGATTTTAGTATCTTTATCCTATATTACATGTCTATTATCCACTTATAAGTGAGTACATACTGTGTGTGTCTTTCTGCTTCTGGGATACCTCACTCAGGATGATCTTTTCCAATTCCCACCATTTGTCTGCAGATTTCATGATTTCCTTGTTTTTAATTGATGAGTAGTATTTCACTGTGGAAATGGACCACAATGTTTGTATCCATTCCTCAGTTGATTTCCAGATTTTGGCTATTACAAATAAAACTGCTACGAACATGGTTGAACAAATGTCCTTGTTGTGTACTTGAGCATATTTTGGATATATGCCTAGAAATGGTATAGCTGGATCTTCAGGTAGCACTATTTCTAATTGTCTGAGAAAGCACCAGATTGATTTCCAAAGTGGTTGTACAAGTTTACATTCCCACCAACAGTGGAGGATGGTTTCCCTTTCTCCACAGCCTCTCCAGCATGTGTTGTTACTTGTGTTTTTAATCTTAGCCATTCTGATGGGTATAAGGTGAAATCTTAGAGTATTTTAATTTGCATTCCCCTGATGACTAAGGATGTTTAGCATTTCTTTAAATGTTTCTCTACCATTCGATATTCCTCTATTGAGAATTGTATATTTAGCTCTGTACCCCATTTCTTTTGTTTTAAAAAAAAAACATTTATTTTTTTATTCACATTACATTCTGCTTGTAGCACCATCCCACCTCACCTCCCAGTCCCACCCTCCACTGTTCCTCAGAAAAAGGCATCCTCCCTTTTCATCCACCCCAGCTCCTCACGTCACATCAGGACTAAGTGTGTCCTCTTTCTCTGCAACCTGCTAAGGCAGTCCCGTCAGGGGAAAGTGATCACAAAGCAGGCAGGAAAATCTGTGTCAGATGTAGTCCCTGCTTCTCTTTCTTGAGGACCTACATGAAGCCTAAGCTGTCCATCAGCTACATTTTGTAGGGGGGTCTAGGTCCAGTTCATGCATGGTCCTTTGTTGATGCTTTAGTCTCAGCAAGGCCCTCCTGGGCCTGGTTAGTTGTCTCTGTTTGTCTTCTTGTGGAGCTCCTGTCACCTCCAGGTCCTTTTCTCTTTCCTCCCACTTTTCCACAAGACTACATATGCATCTGTACCCCATTTTTAATTGGATTACTTGATTTGTTGCTGTTTAACTTTTTGAGTTCTTTATATATTTCACATATTAGCCCTCTGTCAGATATAGTGTTGGTGAAGGTCCTTTCTTAGTCTGTAGTCTGTAGTTTTGTTCTGATGACAGTGTCCTTTGCGTTAATGAAGTTTTTCAGTTTAAATAAATATGATTTTAAACAATGTCATGTGGTATAACACATTATGGTCGCACTCATTTCTCCATTTTCTTCAGCTCTGTCTCTCCTCTGTACATGTCCACAGCTCACATTCTCACTTTCTTGTTGTTGTTGTTGTTTAGTTCATGTTTCTGCTTTTGTGACTTACTGGTTGTAGAACTGTCCATTAGATCACGTGCAACTCAAAAATTGTTATATTACTAAAGAAATTACTTCCTTTCTCCTAGGAGTCTTAGACTGTCAATAGCTACCCTGGGTGGCCAGCGATACAGGAGTATATTTTCCATCTCTCACTGGATGTTTATGAGCATATCTATGTACAGACTACAGAGAGACACAGTGTATGAATTAATGCCAATAGAACACATTTTGTAGACTTTCTTCTAGTTACCTCGATCTTACATTTTTTTCCAATTATTTGTTCATAATACTTGGGAAGGGGGATTTGGGGTGTCTTTTTAAAGGCTGAGTACTCAACACCTTTGTTATCAGCACCTGGAGTAGTTTCTGTATTAATCTCATGAGACTAGGTCATCTCTATCCCTCTCCTTGCCTCCTTTACCACATAGGGTGAGACCCTGAAGTACTTTCTTACTATTCTCAAACCTTAACACAAATAATGTGCCTAAGAGATGGCCAATAAATTCTTACTGCACAATTCCAGAAATTCAGTTAGACATTCGTATCACAGTGTCAACAAATAAGAAGGAAAAAACAATCACGAGCCTTCAATAAAAGGCACTTACTGAGAAATACTGGGACACAGACACACTGGCAACCAGCTTGTGTTCTGAAGAGCACAAACATTGGGCTTTATGAGAGAGAAGCCCCACAACGTGGATGGTGTTTTCCTCCATCAGCTGGTGAGGGCAAGATGCGAGCGATTCCCTGTGTCCAGACTCTGTTCTGACGTCGCATCTGCAACAGTGAGGAAGAAAGCAAATTTTGCACAGCGAGACTGTGTGTTGTTTCTGTGGATTCTGTTGTAGTTCACACAGTAAGTGCACCCCGTGTGAGGACATGTACAAGCTTCCCCACTCCTTTCAGCCCTGCTGCTGGCAAGTTTAAGGAAAATACAGCCATCCTGTGACCCTGGCTTACAATAGAGATGATAACAAAATAACTTAGGGGATCGACATTTTTTTACATGCCGGGAAAGAACAGTCAAATAAAACTTCACCAGAGTCTTGTAGTCTGATTTAACATGTTAGGACTGAAGTACACCTGTCCTTGTGCTATATCAGTGTGCATGCATGTGAGGTTGAGGCGACGTGTGTCTCCTTGAATAATGGCACCATGTTAAAAAAGGAATAAGCTTCTAGTTCCTACATGATTGTATTTATTTCTCTTGTTCACTGAATAAAACAAGGAGCACTGAAATAATTTACATATGCCTTTTGGTACAAATGTGATACCCCAAATATTTATTAAATACACGACATATCTTCAGAAGTGCTACTGACTTTTAAAACATGAAGTATTTCTGTATACATGCTGTTGGTAAAGAATCAAAACTGGAAAGAATGTGTTGACATTTGGATTAAGATTCTCAGTGGTGAGACATTTAACTATGCAATATAATGGTATTAGACAACATACTTAAATATTTAATAAAAAAATTAAGTTATAAAGAAATCTTCCTCCTAAGTTGTAGTTCAAGGTAGAAGATGAGCTCAGCATGCACCCTGGTCTTGATTCAGTCACTAACCTTGTATATCAATATACACATTTTCAGAAACTGAACCTTAAAATCTATTTTCCTACCTAAAGTAATTTGAAAATTATAAGCATAGAAATCATATTATTTTTAATAGAGTTTTTATTTTAAACAGTATTACAAAGGTTTGAAATAAGAAACCATCATTATATTAACTCATAGGCCTGGAGCACTTTCTTTTCTTTTCTTTTTTTTTTTTTTAAGTTTTATTTTTCTCATTAGTTACATTTTGTTAATTTTGTATCCCAGCTGTATCCCTCATTCCCTCCCCAGTCCCACCCTCCCTCCCTCATCTCCTCCCTGCCCCTTTCCAAGTCCACTGATAGGGGAGGACCTCCTCCCCTTTCATATGACTACGTTTTGTCAGGTATTTTCAGGACTGGCTGCAAAGTCCTCCTCTGTGGCCTAACAGTACTGCTCCTCCCTTGGGAAGTGGGGAGGTCAAAGAGCCAGTCATTGAGTTCCTGGAGCACTTTCATGTCATTATTACTGTTAGTTGTTGCTGTAGTTTTCTGGGGCTTCTTTCTAGCCTCAGGATAAATTTGATCTTGGGTGAGTCATTGTTTTCATAGTTTTAAGCATGCATAGCAGGTCTTCCATGTTAGACATCACTTGTTTTGAGGTACAGAATTTCTGGTGCTGGTGACCACTAAATAGCAATGTGCTTGTTGCTAGAAGGGAAGGTCAGGACAGGCTAATCACTTGTGTTCCCATCAACTCTCATCAAGCCTAGTGGAACTTAAGATGTTTTTGCTCCCCACACATAGTTATTGTGAAATTTCAACTCAGAAATGTGCTTCATAGGGCACGAAAGCCTAAACATCCCCCTGTGCAAAAGACAGATTCTCTGTGATGGGCCTACTTTGATCTGGGCGGCCACTGGAAAATATCTCTGTGGCTTAAGTTATTATCTAATAGTAAAATTTAGTCAAATATGTCTATGTTTTTCAAAATAGTTATAGAATGATTAGGATGTCTATTATGATCTGAAACAAGCTACTTTAAATTCTTCTTAAGTATTTTTCTCAGCATGGGAACATAAGCATAGGATAACTTTTTTAGTATTTGTTCACCTGGAAGGTGGCAGGATTTACGTTTTTTTTTTTTTTAAAAAAAGAGGTGCTTGGACTGTGTACAATCAGCACATGCATTCCAGTGATGATCTCTAGTAGCAGTTTGTGATATCAGATAAAAACCAATTAAGCTCTTTCAAAACAGATGTTTTTCCTTGCTAAATTAAACTAAAATTAAGCTAAAAACCCATCACATACCCCATTGGTGTATCCCTTGCTAGATTAGTGTCTGCAGTTGAGACACAACATCAAGAGCTTGAATATTTCTCAAAGATAACAACTGGAAATGAACCTCACATACTTTAATCCACTTGACTGCCTTCCTTCGAGGCAAAACATTAATAATATTTAATGTCAGAAAGTTGGATCAAAAATAATTTCTTATTTTCTACAAACCCATTGACCCACCTGGATTTTATTAGCATATGTTAAATGTATATATTAACGAGTTTCATTATGACATTTTCATCCATGTATATGATGGATTTTGATTATGTTCACACTCCATCACCCTTTGTTGTCCTCTTTATACTCGCATTGATCCCTTCTTCTTTCCAACTAGTCTCTTTTCTACCTTTGTGTGTGTGTGTGTGTGTGTGTGTGTGTGTGTGTGTGTGTGTGTGTTTGGTGATTTGAGTTTCATCATGATTACTTTCAGGAGCATGGGGAAAGGGTAATTTAGAGGAGTATAAAGGCCTTGCTACTAGCTACACACCAAGAAAATGTTTACCCCTTTCCTTAGTTACTTTTCTTTATTGCTATGATAAAAAACCTGGTAGATAACATACCTGAAAAATGCAACTTAATTTTTTTTTGTTTTTGTTTTTGTTTACAGTTTCAAAGTACAGTATATTCTGATGAGGAATTTAATGTAATTGAAGCTTTAAAAAGGTAGTCATGCCAGCTGTGGTGGCAACTTCTCTTAATCCCAGCACTCAGGGAGGCAGAGAGGGGTGGATCTCTGTTAATTTGAATCCATCCAGGTCTACAAGCAAGTTCTAGGACTGCCAAGGCTACACAGAGAAACACTGTCATTAACAACAACAACTACCACAACAAAACAGGTAGTCAAATCCCATACATAATCAGGAAATATCAAGATATGACTGTTTGGACTCAGATCATTTGTCCCTCAGATCATTATACAGTCAGAAATCTCATGTCATGGAATGGTAAGTTTCTTACCTCAAACTAATCAAGACTGACTCTTAGGAGAATTCCAGAGACCTAGCTCCTAGGAGATAATTCTAGAACTCATCAAGTTGAAAATTAACCCTGACACCTCTTGAGAAATCATAAAGTGCTTATAGACTCTTAGAGAAGGGTGGGGCCTTTGAATCCACTCCTTCATATTGGTTGGCCCAATCTTGTACCTCCTTTGACAGGTAATGCAATGGCTATACCATTCCTCAGAGATGTTATATTGCCTTCTATCCACTTCCTTTTCTGCCATGTTTTATAAACCCTGGAAGGTGTTAGGCTGATGTGCCATTTCTGGTTGAACATCAACAGTCACTTACTCTCAGCACTTTGACTAGTTATGAGTATATGAAATTACCACTGTCCACTGCAGAAGAAATACTACCTAGCCAAAGCAAGACTAATCTGCAGGAATAAAGATAATTATTTGAGTGCACTTGACAGACACACTGTGTCCATTTAGCAAAACAACAGCAATAGATTTTCCACTAGAGTCTAGCATGATTTTCCCGGCCAGGTATTTTTGACTGGGTTTTCAGTACGAAATGTTCTCAGTATCAACATTTTAATGTAAAGTTTACCTCACATTCAATAACGTGGTTGGTTCTCCCATAACAATGTTACCATTATTATCTCAGTGGGCACATCTTTTATACGTAATCAGTAGTATTGCATATAGACAAAGTCTACTTTTCAGACTGTTGATGGCAGTTCTTTAACTAAAGCAGCTTACAAAACACTGTTCATTTTATTTGGCCTATTAGGAAACTGACCTCTGACACAATAAAGGATATTTCCAGAAGTAACCAAGTAAGTCTTTGGAGAAAGCAATAGTACTCAGCTAATGCATTTTTTTTTTCAAAACCATGCTTTAATAAACACTTGGACATTTCTTTGTTCAAATATGATGCCTCTTCATGACCTATTAAATTTTTCTGATTTTTTTTTGTAACAGCTTAATTTTTGGTGAATAATCCAAGATGATTACATTATAGTGCTCTTTGTCTCACTCTTATTCATTAGCTTGCCAGTCTACAAAAACACTTTACACCTAATTTGAGTGACATATATATGTATATATGTATATATATATGTGTGTGTGTGTGTGTGTGTGTGTGTATGTATGTATGTATCTATGTGTATGCATTTCAGACTATCTACTACTTTGAGATGGTAACTTTTCCTTTATTGCTACAGGCACCCAGGACAATTGTTTCTTGTAACTTCTTTCTCCGAGAAACTCCATAAAAGAGAACCATCCCTCTAAAATTTTTCATAAGAATTATTGATGTGGGCTTAATCTAGCCATCATATTTGTTTACTCAGTTACGATATCTAAAAGTATATTGTCCTTTAATATTTCTCTAGTGGAGTTACATGAAAAATTGTGTTTCTAGGAAAAAACGCTTGGATGACACTTCAAGAAGCATATGTCATCAATTTTCCTTATTTCTAAGTAAAAGTGACCATATAAGGGTCATCAAGAAAATGAGGGTTTTTGTATATTAAGTTAAAGTGATACTTGACAGCCAAGATTTTTTGAACTGGAAAAATAAAGTTACAAAGCAATTATGCCAATGCTTTTAATGCTGTCTAGATAGATAGACAGAGAGACAGACATACACAGAGAGAGAAAGAGAGAGAGAAAGAGAGAGAGAGAGAAAGGAGATATCAATGAAGAGGTAGTCATTGATATTAAAGCAGTGATTTAATTTAATAAACGTAATCTGTGCAACTTACTTATCTAAACATGAGGATAAAGAGGGAGAAAAAAAATAACTTCCCCAGAATTCTTTCCACAGGAGGATGCAAATAAATAATTAAGTATAAAATCCAGACATGATAATAATAAATAGCAAAGAAAATTAAAATAATAATCATGCAGGGACATAGTGGGAACAACTCAGAGGGAATTTATTTTAGGCTGGCTGATATGCAAGGTCTCCCACAAGATTGCAGAATGAGTCATGGGGAATTAGGTAAGAAGTTAGTTCTAGAAAGAGAAAATAGCTGCTCAATGGCCCTGGTGAGGAAAGAAGTACATTTTTGAGAGAAAAAGGCACCTATGCTCTTAACATAGAGACTACAGGAGGGTGATATGGGATGAAGTTAGGAAGGCAAAATACTCCCAAAGTATACTGGGTCTTATAGATAGGCTGAAGTCAAGGTTTTGGATCCATCATTACTAGCATAGAAAATAAAATGTTTTACTTGGCTGTGACAGGCCCTTTTCAGTATTTTTAAGCAGATTTTGGTTAATCACATAAGGTTCACATAGGCTTATTAGGGAGAGTGGACAGTAGAGGATTCAAGCAGTAGAGCGATGGAGCTGACATGAACTAAAGCTTAAAAGTAGAACTGTGAATCATGGCTAGAGTTTGGGTGTACTGTCTAAGTACAGTGGATAGGCATTACGAATACACTCATCATTTGAAATTTCTATTATTAGGTAAAAGAGTGTTTTCCATTTTTTAACTATTATAAATGAATGTTGTAGAATAAATACATTAAGTTATTGAATTGACCCAATATAATGTTGAGAATTTGTATAGAAGGCAAGACAAAAGAAAGAGCTGGGAGCAGAGAGAAGGACTTGGACTGTAACACTTTAAAGGTGGAGGGAATAACCATGAGCCCTCCATGTCCTTAATTATTATTACATATGTAACTGTAACTATATATATGTATATTCTTCTGTCAAGTCGATATAGTATTGTGCATATTTGTCTCAAATAGTCTCAAACGACTATTTGAGAGTGAGTGATCTATCCCTGAAGAAGACTGGTTCTCCCTCTCACAGTAGCCATTGATTGCCGATAGCTTGCTATCTAGTGGTGGAGACTTGTGAGGTTGCCATACCGGCATGCCAGAAGATGCTGTTCTTGTACAGGTCTTGGTTTAAGGACCATATTGTTGAGATCCCATGGGTGCAAATTCTCTGTTTTCTATAGAAGAGATGTTGCAACAGTCTTCTTAGTACTCTGGCTCTTACAGTCTTTCTACCCAGTCTCCCCTACTGTTCCCTGATCCTTGGAAGTAGGCTTTGCATTGTGTTGTGTTGGAGATGACTGAGTCAATGACTCCATGACTGAGCTCATGGAGTCTATTTGTGTTCACTAACTACTACAGGTCATGGGGCCTGCCCAGGATTGTGATTGATATACCCACTGATATTTCATTGGAGAAAAATGATTTTCCCTTTCCAAGAACAATTACAAATAACGTCTGAGTTAAAGGTGGGATTTTATGTCCACTTCCTCTTGTCCATGTTGGGACATTTTTGGTTTGAATCTGTGTATGTCTTGGGTGTGATATAACATTTTCTGTGAGTTCATATGTGTATCAGTTCTGTTGTTTCTAGATTACACTTTTAACTTGAAGTCATCTGCTACCTAGGGCTCTTAAAATCTATCCATCTCCACTTCCACGTAGATCCTTAGGAAAGAGTTTGATTAAAGACATCTCATTTAGTACTGGATGTTCCAAAACCTCTCATTCTCTGCACACTGTCCAGCTGTGGAGAATTACCTCTGTGCCAATTATCATCTATTGTGATAAGATGCTTCCTCGGTAGGGATTAATTTAGGCACTGATCTGGGTCTCAGACCAGTGTAGCCCTTATGTTATTTTTTAATTATATTTTTATTTTTTATGTTAATCACAGATTATTTACTTTGTATCCTAACCGTAGCCCCGTTCCTCATTCCCTCCCCATCCCACCCTACCTCCCTTATCTCCTCCCTGCCCCTTTCCAAGTCCACTGATAGGGGAGGTCCTCCTCCCTTCCATCTGATCCTAGATTATCAGGTCTTACCAGGACTGGGTGCAATGTCCTCCTCTGTGGCCTAGCAAGGCTGCTCCTCCCTCCACTCGGGGTGGTTGGAGGGTGTCAAAGAGCCAGCCATTGAGTTCACGTCAGAAATAGTCCCTGTTCCCCTTACTAGGGTATCCACTTGGATACTGAGCTACCATGGTCTACATCTGAGGAGGGGTTCTAGGTTATGTCCATACATGGTCCTTGGTTGGGGAAACAGTCTCATAAAAGACCCCTGTGCCCAGATATATTTGGTCCTTGTGTACAAAATAAGTTGTAAGCACTGGATCCAGTCACGCAAGTTCCTGGAATGTCCTCTAGAGCGTGAGACTCATTGGATTTGTTGCTACCCACAATCAGCTTGAGATCATGACTCAGGTTTTATGACTAAATGATACTTATGAATCAGTATATTATTGTGAGCCCTCTATTTAAAATAAGCATGTATGTGCATAGATGTATGGCATGAGGATTTTTTTTACTGATTATAATTTATGTCATGTTCATATTTGCAGGAAAAATTTCCTAATTACATATCAATGCCAGTGACTTGTAACAGTGGATTTGGGAAATCAACCTAAAAATTGTGTTTGAGCTAATGATATGTAGAACACAGATCATCAAAGATGTGTAGACCTTGAGTTCTAAATATATATCCTAGATATTTTATTATTTTTTTACTTACATAACAGTATAGAAAGTCAAATAATTTCATTAGTTAAAATTCTAGCATTTGCTTCAGCTATGAATCAGTTAAGCTATTGAAGAGCTTAACAAGAGAAGCTAAAAAAAATAGGAACTGGCTAAATAATGTCTAAACTGCCTTTCTGTCTCACTAAATTCATGTTTCAGTGCAAAGGTCCCATACCCTAAATAAAATAAAATATAAAAATGAAGCTGATTTAGAGAAGGAAAGATGAGGGGAGTGACATATTCCTGGTTCCAATTTCCCCATTCCTCTTTTATGCTTCTATACAGTAACTTCTTTGCTTAATAAATAAATATATCTAAGTGTCTTCTTTTTCTCATTTTAATTCTGCCATAGTTTTTTTTTTCCTTTTTTTCCTTTCCTTTCCCTTGTGGTTAAATGTGAATAAAATGTGATTGGTAGTACTAGTATAAAACCCTAGGTGAAGCTTAACCACTTCAGAATGGGCAATCTAATTGCAACAAAGTTCGCTGAGATATCCAGAGTTAGACAATCAACACATTTTTGATTGAGTGGCTACCCTATTCTAGCTGTGTGATTGTGTGTGATTGTGTGTGTGTGTGTTTTCATTACAAAAGTATTTAATAAGAACATTAAAATATAAGATGAATGAAAGAGAAGTATATTAACTACTTATTTTTTTACTGATATGGCAAAATACATGCTACACTCGGCTTAAGGAAGGAAGGACATACACATTTTGGCCTTAATCTCAGAAGACTCAGAGTGTCATGGTGGTACAAGTATATAGAACCCTTATGGTCAGCAGTGTTTCAACTAGGGAAGGGACTGGAGAAAGCAAAACCTAAAAAGGACATACTTTGTGCCTAGCAATGCACCCTTCCAACTAAACCACAACTTATCAAGTTTTCAGTCTTCATAGAAACTCTGCCAGCTGTTAAGAGTTCACCCTATATGATTATGAAGACATTAAACTATAACCACGACCCAGCTTACTCTCGAGAAAGAAGCAAGAATCCATAGAACATCCACTGATGAGACAGATACCATATTATGAATTGCCATGTATTATTTTCCCTATTTCTATCTTGACTGCATGCTTATTTAGGTAATTATATGCAGAAGACTGTTTCTTAAGTTTAGGTTTACTTCAGTGGAAGAGCAACTAGAATCTCTCCAGCTCTAAAAGTAGCCTTATAGTCATGTTCTCGGAAAGTTCGTATTCATCAGCAGAGCATAGGGACTTCACTGTGAGTTCAGGACAGCTCCCAGCTTGCTACAACAGCTTTCCTCCTTCTCACTGGTTTTAGCTGCAGTGGTTTTTAAAGCTAGAAACTATACTCATTAAAAGCCTCTCATAGTGTCTGTCACTCAAAATACATCATCTACTGTGATATTTTTTATCACCTATTACCTAGGTTTTTAACAGTACAGTCCTAATTTTGAAATATTATGCTTTGATTTTTTTTTTATTATTATAAGAATCCAAAGATATTTCTTGTGTTCTCAAAAAATGCCATAGTTATTTCTTGGCTTCTTGCTCTCAACCTGGTTGAAAGGATGCTAAGAGATTATGCAACTATATTTACGTATCAAGTAGGAAACTTTGGATTCATTTTATATTGAGCAAAACAATTACTTAGTTGTTTCAAATGTGTTTCAAGACACTATATTCGTGTAGTTTAGGTATGAAGTGTGTTTGAATAGCTGATCCCGAGCTGGTAGTGTTGTCTGTTAACATAGATCCTGTAGGCATCCCTAGCTTTAGATATTGGGAAAAGACACTATTATCAACAAAGTTCACACTCAAGAACCACAAGTTGAGTTATGTTTTAAAAATTTGCAAAGCAGTCTCATACCTCATGATGACTTGGAAAGTTTCAGATTCTATGTTGTGTTGCATTCACAGGTATCCTCAGACATGCAGTTTGTGGGCTTCAGGTTGGAGATGCCTACTGCACATGGAGCCTAACTGGAGGAAATGTGTCACTGCCTCTGGGCTTTATGGAATTGTAGCTTGACCCCACTTCTTGTCCACATTCTGCTTCTTGATTGTAGAATTCACAGGACCAGGTGTCTTCTGCTTATATTGCCACACCTTCCTCACCATGATGGACTATGTTCCTTCTTAAATTGTTACATTTTCTTCCCCTAAATTGTTTCTTGTCAGATATTTGATCATTGCAATAAGTAACTGGTATAGCCAATTAGGTAGAAATACTGAAGGCATGTTTCATAAAAGTGCTAAATATCCCATTGAGAAAAATATACAACTATAAATATTTATATGGCATACAAGAATTAAGTACCAACGCTGCACATTTAGAATTATATTATTTTAAAGAAAGAAAATTAACTTCTGGGATGTATCTATGTTACTACAAAGAAGATGGATGAGTTAGATCTTAGAAGGCTTAGGGAACTTGAACAGCACTCTATGGACAGAACTTCAGGAGTGAATATGGGTACATAGTTAGATAAAAATGACACCACATGGGAACAGACAGCAAGTCAAACACGTACTGTGCCTAAAGTCAAATACTGCTCTAAGCACTTATGTTCATTATCTCATTTAATCATTGTTATGACCTTATAGAAAAGGGAGAGTCATTATCCCCACTTACTGAGTCAAATAGAGCTCAGTAGTTTAATTAACTTGCTTTAGATTGGTAACCCCAGCATTTGTTGGGCCAAAGTTTAACCCAGATTTAATGGACTTTAGGTCCCAAAGCTGCTAATCTCCACATTTGTTTTTCTTTAAAAGCTCATTGTTTTTACATCACCTAAGTCCCCACAACTAACCCAAGTCAGTGTGACTGTGGTTAGACTATAAAAACATTCAATGCCTTGTCAGGGGACCCTTAAACTTATATGGAGTGGGGATTTCATGATACTTGAAACAATGTTCCTAAAAAGACATTTATTAACTAATCCCAGTTTTTAATCTGTATGTAAGAAATTTATGTTTATAAATCACTAAATCTTCCTAAAACACTTCATGCTTCATTTTTTGTTATTTTATGTAAACAGGAGGAATTATTTCTTACAAAAAATGAGCTTAACATGGTAAGGGTAAGATTGTATTAGAGAATATCGTTTTTCATTTTCATTTGTAGAGGCAACCTGTTTTATTTGAGTACTTTGAACATGATTCCATGAAATATGTCTGTCTTTAGATTTTATGCTCCACAGATGTGGCCCACATACATTACACATTGAGGAATTAATTTTGAAAACATTAAATCATTAGTTTAACAGCAGCCATCTTTTGTTGACTGTTCACAAGGTAACAAAATGTAGCAAAATTGCTTAATTAGAGAAAAAGACAAAATAAATTTTATTTCAACCAATAAACCCATCTCTGATAAGCATCCAGCTGTTCCCTTTCCATTTGAGGCTTACTGCTATGTCCGTAACACATTCATCTCAGGATATACTTACACATCTGAAGAAACATGACTAGAGCTGATGTAATTGCCTTTGAAATTAAGTAAATCAGTGAACAAGAGAAGAGATAAAACTGAGGGTAAGCCACGGCTACAGCAGCAAACAAAGGGGAAAATAAATTCTCAAGCTAATGAATTTCTTGTCTCATGGTCAGTAATAACCATTGCATACCTTGTCAGTCATTCATGAACTTAAATCCTATATATTCACATTTATAGCTGAGTGGATTATGTTGTTTTAAGTTTTTGATAAGTTTCTCGGTATTTGAATTATCCTTTAAAATGTCCCAGAATCAAAGGTCATAGAACATAACACCATTGTCGAACTGCTTTTCTAGCCACTGAGGATTTATTCAGTTCAAAGTTATATTATTTAACAATTTATTTTCCTTGTAATCATGTGTATGTGTGTTTGACTGCATGGGCACATGATTGAGTGCAGGTGCCCTGGGTAATTGTTAGAGCTCCTGGAGTAGAAATTACATGCACTATGAGCTATATAATATAGGTGCTGGGAACTGAACTGGCGTCTTCTGGAAGAGCACAAAGGACTCCTCACCACTGAACCCCATCCCAGACCCTTAAACTTGAATTTCTTCACGTATAAATCTACACTTTATGTTCTGAATGCCTGAATTGGAAAGTCCATTTTTCAAGTTGAATTAGATGAATTTCTCTCTGGAACTTTCAATTCTTGGAAAACTTACGATCTCGGTAGCTCTCAGTATTACTCATGGAATAAGCTACTTTCCCTAGAGATGGTCAATGAGCATCCATATTGCATTTTGCTTGTGCTGAGAAGATAGCCCTACAATGATGGGGGCCAAGTCTTGTGTCTGCTCTCTTGCTTACTGTGAAACATGCCATAAGTTATTAACTATTCTGAATTTTAATTTGCTTATTTGAGAAAAGTCTCATGAAGTACTATGTGGATCAATAAATATGCATCTTCAATATATATTTTTAGAACATTTTAAATAGTTCTGCATAAAATGGTGTTCGATTAATAAAACTGAGGTTATATATTATTTTTTATTTCTTTTTTTAATTTTTATTTTTTTAATTTTAATTTATTAATTACACTTTATTCACTTTGTATCCCCCCATAAGTCTCTCCCTCTTTACCCTCCTGGTCCCACCCTCCTCTCCCCCTTCTCCAAGCATGCCCCTCCCCAAGTCCACTGATAGGAGAGGTCCTCCTCTCCTTCCTTCTGATGTTAGTCTATCAGATCACATCAGGATTGGCTGCATTGTCATCTTCTGTGGCCTGGTAAGGCTGCTCCCCTCTCAGGGGAGGGGGTGATCAAAGAGCAGGCCAATGAGATTATGTCAGAGGCAGTCCCTCTTCCCATTACTATGTAACCCACTTGGACACTAAAATGCCATGGGCTACATCTGTGCAGGGGTTCTAGGTTATCTCCATGCCTGGTACTTGGTTTGAGTATGAGTCTCTGGGAAGACCCCTGTGTTCAAATTTTCTGGTTCTGTTCTTCTTCTTGTGGGGTCCTGTCCTCTCCAGATCGTAACTATTTCCCACTTCTTACATAAAACTCCATGCACTCTGCCCAACAGTTGGCCATAAGTCTCAGTGTCTGCTTTGATAGTCTGCAGGGCAGAGGCTTTCAGAAGCCCTCTGTGGCAAGTACCTAGCTTGTTTCCTGTTTTCTTCTTCTTCTGATGTCCATTCTCTTTGCCTTTCAGGATGGGGTTGAGCATTTTATTCAGGGTCCTCTCTCTTGATTAGTTTCTTCAGATGTACAGATTTTAGTAGGTTTATCCTATGTTATGTGTCTATATGAGTGAATATACACCATGTGTGTCTTTCTGTTTCTGGGACAGCTCACTCAGGATGATCTTTTCCAGGTCCCACCATTTACCTGCAAATTTCATTATTTCCTTATTTTTTTTTTATTGCATAGTAATACTCCATTTTGTAGATGTACCACAATTTCTGCATCCATTCTTCAGTTGAGGGGCATCTGGGCTCTTTCCAGCTTCTGGCGATTACAAATAAAGCTGTTACAAACATGGTTGAGCAAATGTCCTTATTGTGTACTTGAGCCTCTTTTGGATATATGCCTAGGAGTGGTATGGCTGGATCTTGAGGAAGTGCTATTCTTAGTTGTCTGAGAAAGAACCAAATTGATTTCCAGAGTGGTCGTACAAGTTTACATTCCCACTAACACTAGAGGAGGGTTCCCCTTTCTCCACAACCTCTCCAGCATGTGTTGTCCCTTGAGTTTTTGATCTTGGCCATTCTGATGGGTGTAAGGTGAAATCTCAGGGTCATTTTGATTTGCATTTCGCTGATGGCTAATGAGGTTGAGCATTTATTTAAGTGTTTCTCTGCCATTCTATATTCCTCTACAGAGAATTCTCTGTTTAGTTCTGTTTTTTAATTGGATTACTTGGTTTGCTGCTTTTCAGCTTCTTTAGTTCTCTCTATATACTGGATATTAGCCCTCTGTCAGATAAAGGGTTGGTGAAGATTCTTTCCCAATGTGTAGGCAGACATTTTGTTTTGACGACACTGTCCTTTGCTTTACAGAAGCTTTTCAGTTTCATGAGGTCCCATTTATTTGATTGTTGCTCTTTGAGCCTGCACTGTTGGTGTTCTGTTCAGGAAGTTGTGTCCTGTACCAATGAGTTCTAGGGTTTACCCCACTTTTTCTTCTAACCGATTTAATGTGTCTGGTTTTAGGTTGAGGTCTTTGATCCACTTGAACTTTAGTTTTGTGCAGAGTGATAAGTATGGACCTATTTTCAATTTTTCTGAATGTAGACATCCAGTTAGACCAGAACCATTTGTTGAAGATGCTATCTTTTTTCCATTGCATGGTTTTGGCATCTTTGTCAAAGATCAGGTATCCATAAGTGTGTGGGTTTATTTCTGGGTCTTCTGTTCAGTTCCATTGATCCACCATTCTGTTTCTATGCCAGTACCATACAGTTTTTATTACTGTTGCTCTATAGTACAGCTTAAGATCAGGGATGGAGATACCTCCAGATGATCTTTTATTGTAGAGGATTATTTTAGCAATTCTGGGTTTCTTGTTATTCCATATGAAGTTGAGAATTTTTCTTTTTCAGGTCTGTAAAGAATTGTGTTGGTAATTTGATGGGAATTGCATTGAATCTGTAGATTGCTTTTGGTAAGATGGACATTTTTACTATGTTAATCCTGCCAAGCCGTGAGCATGGGAGATCTGTCCATCTTCTGATATCTTCTTCTGATTCTTTCTTCAGAGACTTGAAATTTTTTTCATACAAGTCTTTCACTTGCTTGGTTAGGGTTAGAACAAAGTACTTTATATCATTTGTGACTATTGTGAAGTATATTGTTTCCCTAATTTCTTTCCCAGCCCTTTTGTCTTTTGTATACAGGAGGGCTACTGATTTTTTTGAGTTAATTTTGTATCCAGCCACTTTGCTGAAGGTATTTATCAGCTGTAGGTGTTCCCTGGTAGAGTTTTTGGGGTCACTCATGTATACTATCATATCATCTGCAAATAGTGATAATTTGACGCTTACTTTCCAATTTGTATCCCCTTGACCTCCTTCAACTGTCTTATTGCTCTAGCAAGGACTTTCAGAACTATGTTGAAGAGATATGGAGAGAGTGGGCAGGCTTGTCTTGTTCCTGATTTTAGTGGGATTGCTTTAAGTATCTCTCCCTTCAGTTTGATGTTGGCTATAGACTTGCTGTATATCACTTTTACTATGTTTAGATATGTGCGTTGTATCCCTGTTCTCTGCAATACTTTAAACATGAAAGGATGTTGGATTTTGTCAAATGCTTTTTCAGCATCTAGGGAGATTATCATGTGGGTTTGTTCTTTCAGTTTCTTAATATGATCAATCACATTGATGGATTTCCGTATATTGAACCACTCCTGAATACCTGAGATGAAGCCTACTTGGTCCTAGTGGATAATATCTTTGATGTGTTCTTGTATTCAGTTTACAAGTATTTTGTTGAGTATTTTTGCATCAATGTTCATAAGGGAGATTGGCCTGAAATTCTCTTTCTTTGCTGGGTCTTTGTGAAGTTTAGGTACCAAGGTGACTGTGGCTTCATAGAATGAGTTTGGTAATGTTCCTTCTATTTCTATTTTGTGGAATAGTTTGAAGAGAACTGAACTATTTAGTTGATTTACCTGGTCCTGATTCAGCTTTGGTAAGTCAAATTGATCAAGGAAATTTTCCATTTCATTTAGATTTTCAAATTTTGTGGCATAAAGACTTTTGAAGTAAGTCCTAATGATTGTTTGGATTTCCTCAGTGTCTGTATTTATGTCCCCCTTTTCATTTCTGATTTTGTTTATTTGGGTGGTGTCTCTCTGCCTTTTAGTTAGCTTGGCTAAGGGTTTGTGTATCTTGTTGATTTTTTCAAAGAACCAGCTCTTGGTTTCATTGATTCTTTGAATTGTTTTATTTGTTTCTAATTGATTGACTTCAGCCCTGAGTTTGATTATTTCCAGCTGTCTACTCCTTTTTGGTTTGTCTGCTTCTTCTTTTTCTAGGGTTTTTAAGTGAGCCATTAATTTGCTTGAATAAGCTGTCTTGAATTTCTTCTTGAAGGCACTTAGTGCTATGAACTTTCTTCTCAACACTACTTTTATTGGGTCCCACAAGTTTGGGTATGTTGTGTCTTCATTTTCATTGAGTTCTAGGAATACTTTAATTTCTTTCTTTACTTCTTCCCTGACCCAGCTGTCATTTAGTAGCAAGTTGTTCAGTTTCCATGTGTGTGTAGGCTTTTTGCTATTTCTGTTGTTGTTGAAGTCCAGCTTTAGTCCATGGTGATTAGACAGGATACAAAGGATTATTTCAGTCTTCTTGTATCTGTTGAGGCTTGCTTTGTAACCAAGCTATAGGGTCTATTTTGGAGAAGTTTCCATGAGGTACTGAGAAGGTAAATTCTTTTGTGTTTGGGTGTAAGATTCTGTAAATGTCTGTTAGGTCCATTTGATTCATGACCTCTGTTAAGGACATTGTTTCTTTGTTTAATTTCTGTTTTGTTGACCTGTCCTTTGTTGAGAGTGGGGTGTTGAAGTCTCCTATTATTAATGTGTGGGTATCTATGTGTGGTTTAAGTTTTATCAATGTTTCTTTTACAAATGTGGGTGCCCTTGTATTTGGGGCATAAATGTTCAGGACTGTGATGTCTTCCTGGTGGAATTTTACTTGATGAGTATGAAGTGTCGTTCCCCATCTCTTTTTATTAATTTTAGTTGAAAGTCTATTTTATCAGATATTAGAATGGCTACTCCTGCTTGCTTCTTGGGTCCATTTGCTTGGAAAGCCGTCTTCCAACCCTTTACCCTCAGGTAATGTCTATCTTTGTGACTTAGGTGAGTTTCTTGTATACAACAGATTGCTGGATTTTGTTTACGCATCCATTCTGTTAGTCTGTGTCTTTTTTTTTTTTGGATAATTGAGTCCATTGATGTTGAGAGAGATTAATGACCAGTGGCTGTTAGATCCTTTAATTTGATGTTGGCTGTGTTCATAAGGTTGTGTGCTTGGTTGATATTGTTTTACTGTAGTGAGGTTAATTATTTCCTGTGTTTTCTTGAAAGTAGCTAGTTTTCTTGGGTTGTATTTTCCCTTATAGTGTCTCCTGTAACGCTGGATTTGTGTGTAGGTGTTATTGAAATTTGTTTTTGTCATTGAATATCTTGTTTTCTCCATTTATGAGGACAGAGTTTTGCTTGGTCTAGTAGCCTGGGCTGACATCTGTGTTCTCTTAGGGTCTGCATGATATCCATCTAGGCCCTTATGTTTTTCATAGTGTCTGTTGAAAAGTCAGGTGTGATTCTAATGAGTTTGCCATTATATGTTACTTGGTCTTTTTCCCTTGCAGCTTTTAGTATTTTTGCTTTGTTCTGTGTAGTTACTGTTTTGATTATTATGTGGCAGGAAGATTTTTTTTTCTGGTCTAATTTATTAGGTGTTCTGTAGGCCTCTTGTATTCTTATTGGCCTCTCCTTTAACTTGGGAAAATTTTCTTCAATGATTTTTTTGAAAATATTTTCTGGGCCTTGGTGCAGGGAATCTTCTTTTTCTTTTATTCCTATTATTCTTAAGTTTTGTCTTTTTATGTTGTCTTGAATTTCTTGGATGGTCTGTGTCAGAATTTTTTTTAGATTTAACATTGTCTTTGACAGATACATCTATTTCTTCCATTGTATCTTCCACACCTGAGATTCTTTCTTCCATCTCTTATAGTCTATTGGTTATGCTAACCTCTGTAGTTCCTGATTTCTTCCCTAAGCTCTTTCTCTCCACTATTTCTTCCATTTGTGTTTTCTTTAAGTTTTCCAATTCTATCTTCAGATCTTGAGCCATTTTGTTGATTTCCTTCACCTGTCTGACTCTATTTTCCTTCAATTCCTTCAGCTGTTTGTTTGAACAATCCTCTGTTTCTTTTATTTTTTTTTTCAGTGATTTAAGCATTTCCTCTCTAAAGGCCACAACGTGTTTGGCTGCAACTTCCTACATTTCTTTACAGATGGCCATAATCTGTTTTTATCTTCCTCTATTTCTTTATGGATGGCCATAATCTGTTTGAGTTTATCTTCCTCTAGGTCTTTATGTATTTTTGTTGTTGTTGTTGTTGTTGTTGTTTCCTCTTTTATCCTCTTCATGAGCATAGATTTTAGGTCATCTTCTTGAATTTCAATTATGCTGGGGTGTCCAGGGTTACTTGCCCCTGGATAACTGGTTTCTGGAGATGCCATATTGCTTTGTCTTTTGTTGATTGAGCCTTTACACTGGCTTCTACCCATTGGGCTATCTTAAATGTTTGGAGTTTGTTTCTGGTAGTTCCTAGAAACCTGTGGTGGAGAGAATCCCCTTGGCAGGAAGATGGTTTTTCCTGAAGGAAGCCTTCCTTTTCAGCCTTTTGGGTATAGTCACTGGATGGCTGGTGTTTTTCAGGAGTTGCCACTGCTCACCTCAGGCATAGAGAGCTGGGTGCTAATGTGGTCCTTGTTAGTCGATAGGGCTCTCCTCTCACCCAGAGAAGTCCTGAAGACAGCTGCCCTGTTTCTGGGTGTAAATTTAGTGATCTGGTGCTGGTTTGGTCAGTTTTGTTAGGGATAACTGGTTGCCCCTTGGAGCAATACCTGGGGGTTGATCTCAGGGATTCCGAGCTTCTGTAGTTCTGAGGTCGGTGCTCTGTGCCCCAGTACCCAAGCAGTAATTTGTGGTGGTTGGGTACTGCTCTCCTGGTATCAGCTGGCTATCTGGTGCACAGCAGGTCCCTGGGTTGGGCTGGTCTGCAGGCCCTTTTCCAGGGATATACTGGGTGGCCTAAATCTGTCCCATTTACTTCGTTCTCTGTGGGGTTTACTCCCAACAGGGACTCTCAGTCTCTGGTGCCCTGGGGCATACAGCTCTGTCTCTGCCACCAGAGAGCTGGGTGCGCAGCAACTGTCTGTGCCTGCAGCTGGAGCCCAGTTCAGTGATGGCGGCTCGTACCTGCTGGTCTGCAAGACGTTTTCCAGGGAAAGACTAGGTGACCCAAGTCAGTACCGTTTCCTTCCTTCCCTGTGGGTTTTTCTCGAGACTGGGACCCCCAGTCCTGTTGTTTTTGTGCCCACCGATCATCCTGGGAAAGTGATCAGGACACGCAGGCATGTGGCTCTGGTCTGGCGATGTAGTGCCTGCGGGACCTGGGATCTCTTCCAGGTTCTGGCTGGTTGGCTTGAGCGTGGACCCAACTGATTCCCCCGCTGTGGGAGCCTCCTCTCACCTGGGAAACACGACCACTGTTGCTGTTTTTTTTTTTGTTTTTTTTTTTTTTAGGGCCCAGAGCTCAGTCTCTTGGTCACTGTACGGAAAATGTTGTCCTGCTCCTCAGACGCAGTGTTCTCCTGGCGCTGCCATCTTGTCCCCCTCTCTGATTTCTTAAGTTAATTCTCTGAACCTCTTGCTTTTCATATAAGATATTTAGCCTTTTTTCTCTCTGTTTTTTTTTTATTGGAGCACAACAAAATTTATTGTAGCCCAAGTATACCACAAACGTTATATATTTGAATGTAACTTTGAATTCCTGATCCTCCTGCCTCAACCTGATTGTCAGCATGTGTCATTATCCCCAGCCTCACGTTTGCATCTCACATTCACCTAGAATCTTAAGTAGGACAGCCCCTGTGTTGTCTCAGGGTATTGCTGTCTCTCAGAGCACTGAAAGGAAGAATCTTCACACAGAAGCTATTCCACATGTTATTTCTGTGATTCTGATGAAAGCTGTACACTAATTCCATCCTCACTTTGTCCACATTCATAAATTCAGACTCTAAATATTTTTTAAAGCATTCTTAGTGAGTAAACTCAGAACTCTGAACTGTGTAAGAGGAGTTAGAACAATGTTCTGAAGATTCCTACTCCCAAGAAATTGTTTAGACACAAGAAGTATCTAAGTCTTTAAATGGGTATTTATTTTCTGTCTGAATTTATTAAAGAATCATAAAGTGACAACTTTGAAGCAAATTTATACATCACTTGCTTCTTGCATACATTTAGCAGTAGGCGAGAAAATTAAATAAAATTTCAAACACTATTTTCTGGTGGTTTTAAAAGGCTCACAAAGATGCTTTCAGCACTGCTATGTATGAGATTGAAAAAGGACCAACTGCCAGGCACAGGTGGAAGTAAAGGAATGAGCCATCACAGCTCAACAGCCTTTATTCACAGAGAGATCTTCCCAAGCTTTAATTTTCATTGGGGCCTGTGTGTACGTGCAATGGTGAAGTGTAATATCTTTTTCTTTGACAGCTTCCACAGAAAGAAATACTCTTTTCATTCACATTCTACTCTATTTAAATCAATAGCAAGGACAAAGATTACCTCTTAGCTAGAACATCATCCATTGCCCATGTGAAAGCTTTTATTTGCAGTTTGTTCAAAAGATTGCACCATGTAAAATTCAGAAAAGTATGCTAGTTAACCACAGCACACCCTTATGAATCACCTTTCTCCATGCCCTTCTGAAATTTGGATTCCTACCAGCACAGCTTCTACCTTCTACCTAAAAACGAAAACTTCAGGGTGGAAGGGGAGAAAATGTTACAGCTGTTCACATTTCTCCTTAATATATTTTATTGACTTAACACTGCTTCATGAAGGACATGATCAAAAGGAGGACCATATTTGCACAACTCATACAATCAAAAAATTAAGAGAAATAATTAAAGATGGAGTCACCAAGTCTCTTTGAACAAACTCACCCTGGCCTGATGCTTTTGTCCAGTACTCATCTTTCAGTTTTTGCCTTCCTGAGCAAGTCAGATAGTCTGCATATCAAATATTTGCATTACAACTCATAGCAGTAGCAAAATTATAATTATGAAGTATCAACAAAATAATTTTTTGGTTTGGGGCGTCACCACAATGTAACTGCACTAAAAGGTTATAGTAGGAAGGTTGGGAATTACTCTCCTAAACAGAAATCTTGTTTCAGCAATGGAAAGGTAGTTAAAGAGGAAAGCTTTGCTTCAGGGGCGATATTTGGAAAGTTCCTTCCTGGTAACTTTAGTCTACTATCTTAGTCAACAATTGCTGCCCGTCCTGGTGAGACCTGATAAGCTGGAGTCAGATGGAAAGGGAGGAGGACACCTCCTATCAGTGGACTTAGAGAGGGGCATGGTAGGAGAAGAAGGAGGGAGGGTAGGATTGGGAGGGAAAGAAGGAGGAGGCTATTCGCTGGGATACAAAGCGAATAAAATGTAATTACTGTAAAAAAATTTAATTAAATAACAACTACAAGTTTCCTATTCTTTTTCCCTTATCATTTTTTATGCTTTTAAGAAACACCATGAAAACCCCATAAATCGGTAATATTTAGAACTATTATTATTGTAAATATTAAAATATGGTAACAGTTCATAGACTTTCAATTGTTCTCTCTTAATACATGCATTTGTCTGCACAGTTTGCAGTTGCAATACAATTCTCATTAGACATCTAGATTACTCATCTATGATTGATACCATGCTGGTCAGTGATTAAAAAATTTCTTTGAGATATAATTATATCATGTTCCCCTTCTATTTTCTCTTCCTAAATCCTTTCACATACCCTTGCTCTCTTTCAAATTCATGACTAGTTTTTTCATTAATTGTTGTTATAAACATACATATCTGTATATAAATATATATTTCTATATGCATAAATACAATATATTCTATAATTATAATTTCTGCACATGTGCTGTTCCACTTTTTGTCATGATAGAAATATATAGAATTGTAGAAGACTCTCATTTGAAGGACAATTGAAGGCTATAGTGAGAAGAACATCTGTATTATTCACATAAACATACATAGACACTAATAACTAAATATACATATATTTGTTTTCTATTACCATTAATCCGGGTAGAAATGTTTTACTAGTTGCTCTTCAACCTACCTTCTTCTGGGTGAGATTTTAGGTTCATAGAAAGGTAAGTAATTATCTGTCATGACTTTACCCCCAGTGCTATATTAACTTTACTTCCATTCAGCATTTGTGTGAGAAATGAAAAAAAAATACAGAGCCCAAGGAATCTGGGAGTATAGAAAGACTCCAGTTACTAGCAGAAAATAGTTTGTAAGGAAAGCATCTTGAGGAAGCATTTTAGATCAATATAACCTCAGGGTACACTTATTTCTGCTGATTTTGTCTTAAGAATAACATTCTGCAAAAGCTGGATAAAAATTAAAACTCTTAATCATTCATGAAATGCTTTATTGGCATTATTATGAATCTTTATTAATGTTCATTACTATTGTATTTTGCTAATGGTTTTAATGGAACACTAGATATCAATACTGTTATTATTAGAAGATCCAAGTCTTTAATATTTTAAAGAGTTAAAGAAATTTAACATTTTTTTTAAGCCAGGCGATCAAGCTGACTTAGTCATGGCCTTTTGTCAGTGTATAGAGGGTATTGAGTTGAGTACGTTTAAAGACCATTTCCACGGTCACTCTTAACTGAACATGGAAGCAAGTTATGTTGTAGGAAAAAAATGCTGGCTTAGCAGAGGAAATATTATCAAAAATAAGTTGTTTACCAAATGATTACTATGTTCCAACTTTACCCCTCATCATAATCCTTTAGAAGGTCTTTAAGAGAATGAATTGCCATGCTATCCAACCTCTTGAGGCTTGAAAAGGGACACTGGGTAGATTGAAAGGACTTTGAATTACTATTTGAGTGAGAGGGAGATGAGGAGTCTGTTGTTTTTAATTAATCATATTACTTCTGCATTTGTTGACTGCTTACAATTTAATCTGAACAACCAAATTTGCTTGAGCATATTAGGCTGCTGTTCTCTTTATACACTATATAGCAAAAGTTGAGAAAAGACAGTTTAAGAAAATGAACTCTGGGAATTTTCTTGGGTATTGGGAAAGATTTTAGTAATGACTTTGCAGTATTGTTTGTTTACTAGTTTTCTGTAAAGGATTTTCATATATTTTATAGTCATGCTATCTCACCATCTGGCTTCCTACTCTTTATTTTCTCTGCGTTTCAACTAAGTTAAAAACCATTTTTTTCAAGCAAAACTGTAACTTTTACCTATTGAAATAAAGACTTTTACTGAATACTTAGTCTTCCCTGTTATATTTCATGTAATATTCACCTTTATTAGGTAGAAATGATTATTTTCATTTCACAGATGAGGAAAATTGAAGTTTGCATATTTCAAACTTGCATATTTGCTTAGGGTCACCGTCAGCAGAGGTCAGAGGCAATGTTATAGCCTCACCAGCCTGACACTAGAGCAGTGATTCCCAACTTCCTAATGTTGCGACCCTTTAATAAAGTTCCTGCTGTTGTGGTGACCTCCAACCATAAAATTATTTTGTTTTTACTTCATAACTGTAATGTTGCTACTGTTATGACTTTTAATATAGATATCTGATACGCAGGATAGCTAATATGCGACACCCTCTGGTGTCTGGGGACATTAGACTCTTTTCTTTAATTTTTATCATTATCCTTTATTAAAATTTATTCAATTTGTATCCTGGCTGTGGCCCCCTCAATCACATCCTTCCTCTCTCTTCTTCCTCTAACTCGCTCCCCTAGAACACTGAAGGAGGAGACTCTCAAAGGCCAGCTCTTTTGAAACATTGCAGTTCTAGTAATTTCTTTCTCTTAAAATTCCCTTCATACAAGACTCTAACTAGCAGTATTTCAAAGCAGACACTAAGACTCATAACCAAACCCTCAGCAGAGTGCAGGGAATCATATGAAAGAAGGGGAGTTATTCTGATATGGAAAGGATAGGAGCTCCACAAGGACCAAATATATCCAGGCACAGGGTCTTTTCTGAGACTGACACTCAACCAAGGACCATCTATGGATATAACCTAGAACTTCTGCTCGGATGTGGCCCGTGGTAACTCAGTAACCAAGTAGTTTTCCGAAGTAAGAGGAACACGAACTATTTCTAACAGGATCTCAAGGGCAGGCTGTTTGACACCCCCCCCCCCCAGGGGAGGAGCAGTCTGTTAGGCCACAGAGGAGGACTTTGCAGCCAGCCCTGAAGATACCTGATAAAACAGGGTCAGATGAAAGGGGAGGAGGTCCCCCCATCAGTGGACATGGAAAGGGGCAGGGAGGAGACCAGGGAGGGAGTGTGGGGTTGGGGAGGGAATGAGGGAGCGGGATACAGCTGGGACACAGAGTTAAGAAAATGTAACTAAAAAGACAAATAAAATTAAAAAAAAAAAAGAGAAAAAAAGGAAACTGTTCACTTCACTGGATTTGCGGGTTCTTCATGTATTTCAGATATTAGACCTCATATGTGCAAGTACAAAAGGTTTTCTCTCATTCTTTAGAATATAATTTTACATGATTATTTCCATCATTGTTCAGAAGCTTTTTTTTTTTTTTTATTTCATGCAAGCCTATGTGTCAATACTTGGTTTCCTATACTATTAAAGTCCTTTTACTCAGAAAAAAAAAATTCCCTTCATACAGGGCAAATAGAGTAGACACCAGAAGTGGTTGAAGAGGGGCAACAACGAGGGATCCTACCATAGATGTCCTCTGAAAGATTCCACCCAGCAGGGCATAAGAGCAGATGCTGAAACTCAGCCAAACTTCTGGCAGAATGTAGGAAGTCCTACTGAAGAGTGGGGAATAGAAGGACCTAGAGGGAACAGGAGTGCCACAAGGAGAACAATAGAACAACAATTCTGGGCCCTGGGGCTCCTGCAGAGACTGATGCACCAATCAAGGTCCATGGATGGAGACCTAGGCCCCCTGTTTACAGGTAGCCAATAGGCAGCTCAGTCTGCATGTGGTTTTCCTAGTAAGGGGACCAGTGTCTGTCTCTGACATGGACTCTGTTGCCTGATTTTGATCACTTCCCACTGTTCAGGAGGCCTTGCTAGGCCACAGAGGAAGAGGATGCAAACAGTCTTGATGAGACTTGATAGGCTGGGGTCAGTTGGTAAGGGAGGAGGGCTCCCCTTTCTGAGGACTAGGGGAGGGGAAGGGGAAAAGGGAAGGGAGTGTGGGACCAGGATCAGAAGAGGGAGGGGGCTACTTTCGGGACTTACAGTGAATAAATTAAAAAAAATTAAATTTAAAAAATTCTCTTCATACAACTGCAGTCAGGAATGTATGGCCCAGTATCTTTTTGGTCTCTCACACTCCACAAATTCTTCACTGTCCAAGGACATGCTCTTGTTTCTAGTGAGCTCTTGTTATCTCCTGTAGTGGTTTGAGTAAATTATAATGTGTTAGTCTTGGTGATATGCTGTTTCCTTTTAAAACTGAATTTGAAGAAATGTTCTTCTCAGTTTGTGTGTTCAGTCTAGAAAATACCGCATCTGTGACCAACACAGTGATCAAGGGTGGATATTGTGCTTCTTTCTTTCTTTTTTTTTTAATATATTTTTTTTAATTTTATTTTTTTCTTATCAGTTACATTTTATTAACTCTGTATCCCAGCCATGTCCCGATCCCTCATTCCCTCCCAGTCCCTCCCTCCCTCCCTCATCTCCTCCGTGCCCCTTGCCAAGTCCACTGATAGGAGGGACCTCCTCCCCATTCATCCGATCCTGTTTTATCAGGTATCTTTAGGACTGGCTGCAAAGCTCTCCTCTGTGGCCTAACAGGACTGCTCCTCCCTTGGGGGGTGGGGAGGCCAAAGAGCCAGTCATTGAGTTCCTGTTAGAAATAGTCCTTGTTCCTCTCACTATGGGAAACCAATTGGTTACTGAGCTACCACAGACTACATCTGAGCAGAGGATCTAGGTTACATTCATACATGGTCCTTGGTTGCATGTCAGTCTCAGAAAAGACCCTGTGCCCAGATATGTTTGGTCCTTGTGGAGCTCCGATCCTTTCCTCATCAGACTAACTCCCCTTCTTTCTTATGATTCCCTGTACTCTGCCAAAGGTTTGGTCATGAGTCTTTGCTTTGAAAACACTACTAGTTAGAGTTTTTCAAATACGCTCAGTAGACTCCTGTCAAGGTTTAATGCGCATCCCATCTGTCTTTCAAAACGAGGATTGATAATCTTACCCCATGTCCGCTCTCTTGATTATCTTTTTTAGGTGTATAGATTTCATTATGTTTATCATATCTTATAGGTCTATATAAGTGAGTATATACAGTGTTTGTCTTTCTCCTTCTGGGATACTTCACTCAGGATGATCTTTTCTAGGTCCCACCATTTGCCTGCAAATTTCATGATTTCCTCCTTTTTGATTGCTGAGTAGTATTCCATTGTGTAAAAATACCACAATTTCTGTACCCATTCCTCCGTTGATGGACATCTGGGTTGTTTCCAGGTTCTGGCTATTACAAATAAAGATGCTATAAACATGGTTGAGCAAATATCTCTTTTGTGTACTTGAGCAAACTTTGGGTATATACCTAGCAGTGGTATAGCTGGGTCTTGAGGAAGCACTATTCCTAATTGTCTTAGAAAGCGCCAGATAGATTTCCAGAGTGGTTGTACCAGTTTATATTCCCACCAGCAGTGGAGGAGGGTTCCTCTTTCTCCACAACCTCTCCAGCATGTGTTGTCCCTTGAGTTTTTCATTTTGGCCATTCTGATGGGTGTAAGGTGATATCTCAGGATCGTTTTGATTTGCATTTCCCTGATGGCTAATGAGGATGAGCATTTCTTTAAGTGTTTCTCTGCCATTCGATATTCCTCTGTCAAGAATTCTCTGTTTAGCTCTGTTCTCCATTTTTTAATTGGATTACTTGGTTTGTTGCTTTTCAGCTTCTTTAGTTCTTTGTATATACTCGATATTAGTCCTCTGTCAGATAAAGGGTTAGTGAAGATTCTTTCCCAATCTGTAGGCAGGCATTTTGTTTTGATGACAGTGTCCTTTGCTTTACAGAAGCTTTTCAGTTTCATGAGGTCCCATTTATTGATTGTTGCTCTTAGAGCCTGTGCTATTGGTGTTCTGTTCAGGAAGTTGTCTCCTGTGCCAATGAGTTCTAGGCTGTTCCCCACTTTTTCTTCTAACAGATTTAGAGTATCTGGTTTTATGTTGAGGTCTTTGATCCACTTGGACTTTAGTTTTGTGCAGGGTGATAAATATGGATCTATTTTCATTTTTCTGCATGTGGACATCCAGTTGGACCAGCACCATTTGTTGAAGATGCTGTCTTTCTTCCATTGAATGGTTTTGGCTTCTTTGTCAAAAATCAAGTATTCATAGGTGTGTGGGTTTATTTCTGGGTCTTCTATTCGGTTCCATTGATCCTCCTTTCTGTTTTTATGCCAATACCATGCAGTTTTTATTACTATTGCTCTGTAGTACAACTTGAGATCGGGGATGGAGATACCTCCAGATGATCTGTTGTTGTACAGGATTGTTTTGGAGATTCTGGGTTTTTTGTTTCTCCATATGAAGCTGAGAATCTTTTTTTTTCAAGGTCTGTAAAGAATTGAGTTGGTATTTTGATGGGAATTGCATTGAATCTATAGATTTCTTTTGGCAGGATGGCCATTTTCACAATGTTAATCCTACCAATCCATGAGCAGGGGAGATCTTTCCATCTTCTGAGATCTTCTTCAATTTCTTTCTTCAGAGGCTTGAAGTTTTTCTCAAACAGGTCTTTCACTTGCTTGGTTAGTGTCACCCCAAGGTACTTTATGTGGTTAGTGGCTATTGTGAAGGGTGTTGTTTCCCTAATTTCTTTCTCAGCCATTTTATCTTTGGTATACAGGAGGGCTTCTGATTTTTTTTTAGTTGATTTTGTATCCTGCCACTTTGCTGAACGTGTTTATCAACTGGAGGAGTTCTCTGGTTGAATTCTTGGGGTCGCTCATATATACTATCATATCATCTGCGAATAGTGACACTTTGACCTCCTCCTTTCCGATTTGTATCCCCTTGATCTCCTTTAGTTGTCTTATTGCTCTGGCTAGGACTTCAAGTACTATGTTGAAGAGATATGGAGAGAGTGGGCAGCCTTGTCTTGTCGCTGATTTCAGTGGGATTGGTTTAAGTTTCTCTCCATTGAGTTTGATGTTGGCTATCGGCTTGCTGTATATTGCCTTTACTATGTTTAGATATGTGCCTTGTATTCCTGATCTCTCCAAGACTTTAAACATGAATGGGTGTTGGACTTTGTCAAATGCTTTTTCAGCATCTAAGGAGATGATCATGTGGTTTTTCTCCTTCAGTTTGTTTATGTGGTGGATTACATTGATGGATTTCCGTATGTTGAACCACCCTTGCATGCCTGGGATGAAGCCTACTTGGTCGTGGTGGATGATATCTTTGATGTGTTCTTGGATTTGGTTTGCAAGTATTTTATTGAGTATTTTTGCGTCAATGTTCATAAGAGAGATAGGTCTGAACTTTTCTTTTTTTGTTGGGTCTTTGTGTGGTTTAGGTATCAGGGTGACTGTTGTTTCATAGAATGAGTTTGGTAATGTACCTTCTGTTTCTATTTTGTGGAATAGTTTGAGGAGAATTGGTGTGAGCACTTCTTTGAAGGTCTGGTAGAATTTCGCGCTGAAATCATCTGGCCCAGGGCTTTTTTTGGAGGGGAGACTGTGAATGACTGCTTCAATTTCCTTGGGGGATATAGGGCTGTTCAGTCTTTCTACCTGATCTTGACTTAATGTTGGAAGATGGAATCTATCAAGAAAATTGTCCATTTTATTTAGATTTTCAAATTTTGTGGCATATAGGCTTTTGTAGTATGACGTAATGATTGTTTGAATTTCCTCTGTGTCTGTAGTTATGACACCCTTTTCGGCTCTGATTTTGTTGATTTGGATAGATTCTCTCTGCTTTTTAGTTAGTTTGGCTAAGGGTTTGTCTATCTTGTTGATTTTCTCAAAGAACCAGCTTTTTGTTTCATTGATTCTTTGAATAGTTTTATTTGTTTCTAATTGATTGATTTCAGCCCTGAGTTTGATTATTTCCAGCCTTCTGCTCCTCTTGGGTGTATCTGCTTCTTTTTTTTTCTAGGGTTTTCAGTTGGGCCATTAAGTTGTTTGTATGTGATGTTACGAATTTCTTCTTGCAGGCAGTTAGTGCTATAAATTTTCCCCTGAGCACTGCTTTCAATGTGTCCCATAAATTTGGGTATGTTGTGCCTTCATTTTCATTGAATTCTAGGAAGTCTTTAATTTCTTTCTTTATTTCTTCCTTGACCCAGCTGTCATTGAGTAGTAAGTTGTTCAGTTTCCATGTGCGTGTCGGCTTTTTGTTGTTTCTGTTGTTGTTGATGTCCAGCTTTAGTCCATGGTGGTCAGATAGTATACAAGGGATTATTTCAATCCTTTTGTATCTGTTGAGGCTTGCTTTGTGACCAACTATATGGTCTATTTTGGAGAAGGTTCCATGTGGTGCTGAAAAGAAAGTGTACTCTTTTGAGTTTGGATGAAAAGATCTGTAGACGTCTATTAGGTCCATTTGATTTAGGGTCTCTGTAAGTGTTTTTATTTCCCTATTTGTTTTCTGTCCAGTTGATCTGTCCCTTGGTGAGAGTGGAGTGTTGAAGTCTCCCACTATTAGGGTATTAGGATCAATGTGTGATTTAAGCTTTAATGTTGTTTCATTTACGAATGTAGGTGCTCTTATATTTGGGGGAGAGATATTCAAAATTGTGATGTCCTCTTGGTGGATTTTTCCTTTGATGAGAATATAGTGGCCGTCCTTATCTTTTTTGATTAACTTGGGTTGAAAGTCTATTTTATTAGATATTAGGATGGCTACTCCCGCTTGTTTTCTGGAACCATTTGCTTGAAAGTCATTTTTCCAGCCCTTTACTCTGTGGTAGTGTTTATCTTTGTTGCATAGGTGTGTTTCTTGGATGCAACAGAATGTTGGATCCTGTTTCCGCAACCATTCTGTTAGTCTGTTTCTTTTAATTAGGGAGTTGAGTCCGTTGATGTTGATAGAAACTAGTGACCAACAATTGTTATTTATTTTAGATGTGGTGTTGGTGGTGTCACTGAGTTTCATTGCTTGTCTTCTTTTGGTTTTTTTTTTTGTTTTGTAGTTATCTATTTCCTCTGTTTCCTTCGATGTAGTTGTTTTCTTTGGTTTGGAGTTTCCCTTCTAGTAACTTCTGTAAAGCTGGGTTACTATGTAGATATTGTTTAAATTTGGTTTTGTCTTGGAATATCTTGAATTCTCTGTCTATGTTGATTGAAAGTTTTGCTGGGTATAGTAGTCTGGGTTGGAATCTGTGGTCCCTTATGGACTGTATGATTTCTGTCCAGGCCCTTCTGGCTTTCATAGTTTCTGTTGAGAAATCTGGTGTGATTCTGATAGGTCTACCTTCATATGTTACTTGGCCTTTTTCCCTTGCTGCTTTTAGAATTTTTTCTTTGTTTTGTAGGTTCAGTGTTTTGACTATGATGTGACATGAAGAATTTCTTTTCTGGTCTAGTCTACTTGGTGTTCTGTAGGCCTCTTGTATGTTTATGGCCATCTCCTTCTTTAAGTTGGGAAAGTTTTCTTCTATAATTTTCTTGAAGATATTTTCCGGTCCTTTGAGTCTGATGTCTTCTTTTTCTTCTACTCCTATTATTCTTAGGTTTTGTCTTTTCATGGTGTCCTTGATTTCTTGGATGTTTTGTGTTTGGAACTTTTCTGATTTTATTTTTTCTTTGAGAGATGTGTCAATTTCCTCAAGTGTATCTTCGGCTCCTGAGATTCTTTCTTCCATCTCTTGTATTCTGTTGGTGATGCTTACCTTTGTGGTGCCTGATCTTTTCTCTATGTTCTCCAGCTCCTGGTTTTTCTCTATTTGTGTTTTCTTTATTGATTCTAATTCTGTTTTCATGTTTTGCACCGTTTCCTTCATCTGTTTGAATGTGGACTCCTGCTTTTCAATGATAGCTTCTATTTTTTTGTCTGTTTTCTCTCTATGTATCACTAATTGTGCCTCTACTTCTTTGGGTATAATTGCCTGTATTTCTATGAGAGCTTTGTTTATTTCTTCTTTATTTGCCTTCATTTGTGTGGACATTTATTTGAGAGCTTTGTGCATTTCTTCTCTGTTTGCCTCAATTTTCGTGGTCATTTCTTTGAGAGCACGATTTGTTTCCTCTTGGTTAGTCTCGATATCTTTAGTTATTTCTCTGAGGTCTTTGTTCATTTCATCTCTTTGGGCCTCTAATAGCTGGAGAAACATAGTTTTGAGGTAATTTTCTTGTATATCTAGTGAATTGAATTGTCCATTTTTTTGTGGGGTTGCTGGTGAGGTCATTATGTCCTTATTTTTGTTGGGAGTGTTCTTACGTCTGCCTCTAGCCATCTGGTTATTTATAATCCTCACTGGTTGTTCCTCGAGATTGTAGTTAGGGCTATGATCCTCTCTTTCTGTTTTCTGGACTGTTTTTTTCAGGAAGATGAGAGAGGTTCACTGCTTTGGGAGTGTGCACTGTGTTTTCAGTTTTGCCTAAGTAAAGAATGTGATGCTGGCGCTATTTGCGTGCGCTTTTTGTGGGCGCAGTGTGCATGCGTGGATTCTCTGACTATTGCAGTGGCCTGCAAGCCACTATTACGCAGTTCTGACTGAGATCCAGGGATTGTGTGCCTGGATTACCCTGGTGGACCCCCAAGGCAGAGGCTTCAATGTTGGGGTCGCTATCCCAAGAATCCCTCTGATGCCCACACTAGGAGTGTGGGTGGCAGGGATCTCGTCTGGTTGCTTCTGTGGAGAGGCCCTGGGTCTGGGGCAATCTCTCCCTAGAAGGCTCACTCACTCTCTTGCAGGACCAGTTGGAATGCACAGGGGTTCCCCTTGCTCACTACTCTCAGTTTTGGTCCTGCTGCGGATGTGCACGGGTAGGCTAACAGTCAGCTCTGTGACACTGTGGCCTCAGGACTCGGTGTCCACTTTTCCTTGGTCCTGCTGCGGATGTGCACGGGTAGGCTAACAGTCAGCTCTGTGACACTGTGGCCTCAGGACTCGGTGTCCACTTTTCCTGTGTGCTGCCTCTTTGTTCTTTCCTTCTGCCAGGAGGGGTTACATTGACTGGTCCCTGGGTGGCATGGGAAAGAGTTAGGGTGAGTGTACTCAATCCCAGATCCTGGGCCCAGATCTCTCTGCCAGAAGCAGCCTAGCGGTAGAATCTATGTTTGCTGATCCCAAGAGAGTACCGGGTAGGGTTGAGTGTCCTCAGATCCAGAGCTTGGGTTTCTCTGCTAGGGGCCGCTGGAGAGAGGGTGCTGTGTCCTTGGCAGGCTGCCTCTCTGTCCTTCCCCTCTGACCTTCTCCTCTGCTAGGGCAAGCTTATGGAGGTGCTCTCAGGGGAGTGCCAGCAGGGGTTGGGGCTTCTCAGTCCGATCCTGAGCTGGCGGCGTTTCTCTGGGGGGGTAGGGGGGTGGCGCTGGTGATAGAACTTGCTGCTAGACCTTATTGCGCTGGATCCAGGAGAATCTCAGGACGTGTAGAATGACCACAGTCCCAGATCCCGAGCTGTAGTTTGTTTGCTAGGAGCGGCCGGCAGCACTGGAGTTCCAGCACTGTGAAGCCGCTGTGCGCCTCTTTATCCTTCTGCTCGGCTGCGGCAGGGTGATGGCGGCATTTGGGGGAGTGCCCGAAAGGATTGGGTTTTCTCAGCCCGGATCTCGGGTTGAGGTACAGACAATGTGGTCTGTGGCAGATTCTGCTGGACGCCTCCTGCCTCCTCCGAAGAGGGAGTAGGGATTTTGAGCTGGGCGCGCAGCTGCAATCCTTGAGCCACGGGAGCTCAATTGTGATGGCGGCAGGTACCTGCAGTTGTCAGAGAGACCTTCCAGGGAAAGACTAGGTGACCCGTGACCAGTCTGGCAACTTTCCTTCCCCGTGGGATTTTTTTGCGACTGGGACTCGCAGCCTTAGGCCCCCTTGTGCCCACCAATCAGCCTGGGAAAGTGATCATGACAAGCAGGCTTGCGGCACCAGCCCGGAGACCCAAAGCCCGCGTTGCCGGGTTCTCTTCCGGGTTCTGGCTGGGCAGCCGAGAGTGGACCTGACCGATTCCCATGCCATGGTAGCCTCCCCTCACCTGGGAAACATGATCAATCACTGTTGTTTTAGGGCCCAGAGTTCAGTCTCCTGGTCGCTGCACGGAGTGTGTTGTTCCGCTTCTCAGACACGGTGTTCTCCCGGTGCCGCCATCTTGGCCCCCCCTGCTTCTTTCATATTTGGGTTGCTTCCTGAAAACTGTATCCAGTGTTTCAAAAAGACATATAACTTAAGCTCCTTGTGCTCTGACACTCTCTGTTGGTCTCCGTGGGAGCCATCACACATATAGTACACATCTATCCATTCAGGCATACTCACATACAACGTAAATTAATTAATAAATATTTTATTAAAAATACCGTGGAATTCCTTCTTATAATTTCATTGCATGGTCTCCAGGCATGGATTCCAGGGAATCTTGTTCAATATTCTCTTTTCTTTGGTTTATGTGGTTCTAGGATTTGAACCAGAGACCTGTGTATAGTAGAAGAACGCTATGGCACTGAACTACCCTTCCAGCAACTTCATGTGACTGTTAAGATGTAAGCAGAATGAGATTTCTGGTAATTATATATTGCTCATAGTTTTGCTTTATAATTATTTAAGCTGGTGAATTAGCAAAATATTTCTTTCACATTTTTAAGCATACACAGTGAACAGTGTACACATCAAGAATTATTTTACAATGACCTTGCCAGGCACAGACTGATAATACCTGTTTCATAACCAATGGGACTAAACCCTGAAAACATGACTTGATTTCTTTAATGATTATGCTTTGTATTTTACATAACATACATATGAATTTTTTTATACATACCATGTAACATACAAAGACTTTGATTTTGAATAATAGTTTATCTAGATTTCCCTCATCAAACCTATGTGATTTTTTTTTTCTTTTGTTGGGTCATGAAGTCTTAGGAGTTATAAGGAATGTTGAGGGATCTGCAAAAAATTTCAGCACCTTTCAGAAACCAAATTATTTTCTAATAAGATAGTGTTTGCCACTTTCATACTCATTCTTTCTTAAGTGTACATGGAGTTTTACACAAGTTACATAAGTGATAAAATAATCTTTAAAAAATTTAGTAATGTGTGCTTGAATAGCCTTGTCTTAAAAAAATCCAAGATTTGCTAATGCTTACTCAACAGCCAACGAATAATGTTTGGCTCTAAAATTAGGTCTTCTACCCAAGGCTTAGTGAAGTTATTAATTTCAGAAAAGAATCTACTACTACCAATATATTGCTAACAACATAATAAATCAATGCTAATAAATACCCACAGATGAGTGCAGCTTCCAGCCCCCATGAGAGAAACTTCTCTCTACACAGCAAAGGGGACTGTTTCTGAAAAGCTGAACTGGACACAGTGCAGAGTTAATGGATTGCAGGGAAACCAGTACCAAGTGGAAATCTGCCACACAACCCCTGCATCTGTCTATGGTTCAGAAACATTGTGGAGGAGGAGCAGAAATTCTGTAAGAGCCAGAATATCAGGAGGTCAGCTGGTGAATGTCTCTTTTGGAAATGGCTGCATAAAGAATGAGCAATTTAACAATGACAGTATCAGTGTCACAAAATCACAAAATCACACCCCCTGGACAATAAGCTACAGGCAATTAATGACTGGTGAGAGACACAGAATTACCCTTTCGCATACTAGAGTTATACAATACCACATAGTCAGCCCTGAAACCATACACATACAAACAACTACTGTATTTATATATTTGTCTTTGTAATGTGTATGTAAAACAATAATAATCAACAAATATAAAGTAAGCATATCAACTTGAAAATTGGTGGAGGAAATGGGGGAATAGAAGCGAACAGGTTTTGGAAGGTATAGTGAAGGGGAAAGTGATGCATTTGCTTTTTAATTAAAGATACAAAATTACATAGATAAAAATTAAGACAGTGTGCAAGTTTTGATTATATATATATATATATATATAATCAAATATATATATATATATATATATATATATATATATATATATATATATATATAGAGAGAGAGAGAGAGAGAGAGAGAGAGAGAGAGATGTCTAGCTTTTTTAGGACTATAGATTTTAGAATGATTATTCTATATCATATGGCTAATATCGATGTATAAGTGAGTATATATCATATGTGTTTTTCTGCTTCTGGGTTACCTCACTCAGGCTGATCTTTTCTAGTTCCCACCATTTACCTGCAAATATCATGATTTCCTTGTTTTTAATTGTTTAGTAGTATTCCATTGTGTAAATGTCTCACATATTCAAAGAATCTTTGGATTCCTCAATAATGGTATGAAAGGGTCCTAAGATGGAACCCCTATTTGAGGAGCACTCTTGTGTTGGTTGATATTGATTGTTTACTGTTAGAGGAACAATCTTGTGATGGCTGACATTGACTGAGCACTGTTTGAGGAGCACTCTTGTGCTGGTTGATACTGACTGAACACTGTTGGAGCTGCATTCCTATGCTGGTTGATATTGATGGTCACCCTGACAGGATTTAAACAAGGTAGGAGACTAGCCTGCAGGAACATCACTTAGTCCAGAAGATGTATCAACTGCAGGCAGCACCATCCCATGAGCTGGGTTCTTTGTATGAAGAAGAGAAAGCAAGCTGTGGAAAAGAGTTCGTCACACTGTTTCGTGACTGTGGACACAACATGACACAGCACCTCAAACTCTTTCTACTGTCCTTTTCTCACCATGATAGACTGAAGTTGAACTGTGTGCCAAAATAAACATTCTCCTTTGAGTTGCTTTGTCATGATATCTCTCTCTCTTGTACACACACAAAACAAACAGGAAAAGTAACATAAAACTGCCTAAAGGAATGTACTCCTGAGTTCCTCAAAGATGACAACCAAGACATAGAAATTAGCTTGTCAATTCAGATATCCTATAACCTAAATTATCAAGTTCTTTTTTCTCCCCCAAAGATTCACAGATTTATTCTCAGAGGCAGACATAGGTGTATTATCACAGAAACCCACCTGGAATCCAATTTAGTTTGTAGTATTTGATTTTGTTATAGCTTCACTGTGTAGCCAGGAATGATGCCTGCGCAACAAACCTTGCTTTGAGGTCTCCTGTTTGTAGTTTATGTTTTCTGAACAAAGCAACTTCTCTGGAAGTTAATCTCTTTGATTTTTTTTTTAACTGCATAGAAACAAATCAAAATTTCTTAGGAGATAGTCTTTGAAAAGCTAAGATATAAGGATACTGAGTCTTTCTCAGTGGCACCTGACTGTGGTTACTGGAAGACAACCTAGAAAAGCTGCCAAGTTTTACCAGTTTGTATGTGATTTGTGAGAGGTAACATTTTACAGATATCCCTTTCCCAACAGAAGGTAGACTTTCATCTGCATTTCTGTGGACCAGACTTGGAGCCCTCCAAGATATTCAGTCTTGCATTTTTCATGTCCCACAAAGTAATTATTATTTCCAGGTTTAAACACGTGTCTTATACAAGAAGAATCTTAAAAAAATCTTCAATGATGTTTTAAAACAATGATCATTGATGAAATTTGAAAGAAACTTACTTTAACTTCAAATCATGTTCTTTTTGCTTTCAGATTAAAATGGTGGCAAAATTAATTAAAAAGTTGATAATATTTCATAGTCCCTTAAATCAGGTAACTGGTAAGTGAAACACTTTGCAATACCCAAGACATTTTGTTTGCACCAAATTTCTAAGATTGCACAAATAACGGTTGTGGCTGTGGTTGAATTGATTGCGGAACAGTCCACCTTGACCATTGAGATAGCAGGTAAAAGGAAATCACTCACAGAACAGTGCATTTATTTCATATGTATAGGCATACCTTTAATACCCTGTATAGAAGTCTATACCCTGTATAGAAGAGAAATTTCTCTTAATACAAATACAAACACACACATATACACACACATGCACACACACACACACACACACCACCACCACCACCACCACCACCACCACCAAAACATAAAGCAATCCCCTAAAACAGTATGCAGTAAAAGATTATTTTCTCCCATGCTGTAGAAAGCAAGGGCTTGGGGATATGGTGTTAGCATATTGACACTGCAATTATAGGTTATAATAAAGTACTTTATTCTTTGCCTTGAGAAATAGAACCTGCACTATGGTGAATCTACATGGGGAAATGATCTGCAGATGTTTCTACAGTGAGGGATGGGGTGACTTTAGTTCTTTGAGTGGGAAGAAAATGCTCCTGAGGGCCATAATTTAATGGTTCTGAGATTCTTGCAATCTGATCATTTCACAGCTGCTTACAAGCAAGACCTGGATTACATAAAAGATTGACATAGGTTCCCAACAAAAATCTCAACTATTCTAGCAGTCCCCTGGATGATTGGGAAGTCTGGGAGTCAGTGATGGCTAACTAGGTGCTACTTCTGATGTGAGTGCTGGCATCACTTGAGTCTGCTGGAGGAGCAAACGAGTGAATACTCCTCATTGCCAAGGTATTTTTCTACTCCACCAGAAAGCAATTTTTGAGAAAGCAATATAATCAAGTAACACAAAAGATTTTGGACATGAAGGATGTGGGTTCTAAAAATTAAATTTAACTTATTGTGTGTGTGTGTGTGTGTGTGTGTGTGTGTGTATGTGTGTGCACGCACACAGGTAATTTTTACCAAAATAACATTTTTTTTTGTAACTTTGATATACTGCACCATATATGAAACCACAGGCTAGATAGTCATTGTCTTTTCTGAACTAAAACCAAGAGGAGGGGAGAGAAAAGGAAAGGGAGAAGGAGGGGGAGGAGGAGAGGAAGGAGAGAGAAGGAGAGGAAGGAAGGAATGAAAGGAGGGAGGAGAAGGAGGGAGAGAGGGAGAGAGAGAAAGGAGAGAGAAAGAAAGAAAGAAAAAGGATTGGGGGAAGGAGAGTGAGAAGTAGAGTCAGAAACTATCTGGCTATCTGGTAACTTCTTTGAATCTGTATTTGGCCAAATGCACTTTGAGTGTTCTTTCTATAGACAAGTAGGTATTTATATTGCCTAGAGTATGTAATGGCTGCTTACAATTTTTCTATTATTACAGTCATTTTTATTTATTTTTTTATCTTAGCAAGAAAGAGAATACCAGGAAGAATAACACCAGGAACTGATGAATGTTCACTTTACTGTTGATTTTACTGTTGGTAATGTATTTACCCTATCAAATGAAACTAGAAAACAGTCTTTTTCTAGAAATGTATACACAAATGCCTATCATATTCTTTGATATGCCAAGAATTCTTGAAACTGTTTTTGATGTGACTTACCATCTGCGCAAAGATTACAGTGTGAACCTGGAATCATTCAGAAAGATTGCCTTCTTTTAGCTTCTATATTAGGACATCTTTGCTCTTACGTGAGTGTAGAATGTGTGAATCTATTTGACAAATAAAATCAATATTCAAAAGAAGGTTTTGGTTTTGTTTCTTCGTTGTTTGTTTCGTACTTTTTTTTTTTTTTTTGAGTCATACACATGATATGGACTTCTGGCTATCTGACCTTTGTCTCAATTCTTACATTTACATGTTGGAAGTAATAGTTGTACTTAATTCTGAATTTGTTTCTGACATAATACACATTGTGATGTGAATAATTATTTTAAGCTACAGGAAATGTACCAAAAGAAACATATTCTTTTGGTGTTTGTTTGAATTGGTCTGCATTACAATACAACTCTTCCCAAAAGTCTGAAGTTTCTTTACTTGTGGTCCTCAAAGGGGGAAAAATGAGATGACTTGAAAACACAAGTGGTAAATCCCCATAAACTGATTGATACCATTGAGTTAGCAAAATAGGGATAACTCATGCTAAAGATGGCATAAACAACATTGCAAAGGTCAAATTAACATAAAGCATTTCCAAGGTAAGAAAGCAAATGGCAAGCAAAGTAAATAAGTAAAACGACCCTGAAAATGAAAGTAGACTTTTTTAAGGGAAAGAAATGTTGAAATATCTTTTAAACATCCAGGAAAGGGAATCACATGGGATTGCTAGTAATGAAACAAAAGGCATCTTGGGCTCTACAATTGCAATGAAGACAAGAGTCAGCTTTCTTTACAAGCACCTCAAAGACATTAATTTTCCTTAGTTTTTAATGTATATATTGATGCTGTAAAATTATATATTCATTTTTCTTATCTGGCTGAAGCACAAAAGTAAGAGGACGTTTTATGCCATGAGGTATTATTGTTTTTATTTATTGTTGTATTTTATATTCTCTTTTTTAATATCTTGGCATAGCATGCATATGAATAAATTGTTAGGTTGAGTATAGGAATACAAACCAATTCACTTTCTCTGAGAAGTTTAACCCACTTAACCAATTGTTGTTCAAAACATCATCTTTATGACTTGGAAGCTGATAAGAGAGCTCAATTTGGGCTATCCACTCTTTTCAACTAGATTCATGCACCTCTTTCCAGCAACAACTGTTCACACAATGTCTCTGTAGGTGGTTTCTATTTTATGATCAAAGACTATGGCTCTAATGCTGGATTATAGAAAATGCCAAAAAAACTCCTAGTCTGCCCTGGAAGCCAGATCAGCTTGGATCCTCATTTGCTCTCTTCTTCCACCAGCTTTGTGGTCCTGGAGAGTTATTTAAATTCTACAAGCATCATGTTACTCTCACAGAAGAATAACGTATTGAGGATTCTCAGACTTTGATATCTGCAGGAATACAAAGGTTATTATCCAGTGCTGTTATATCATCTTGTCCGTGCATCCATGTAGTGTTTCTGTGTGTGTGTATATGTGTGTGAACACCAGTGTGTGGTTTACAGGTCAGAAGCGAAAGTTGCATGTCTTTCTCTGCATTCTCTATTTTCTGATGCAGTCTCCTGCCGAACTATCTATCCAGTCTAACTATCCAGTTTTTCTGGGGGAAATTTCCTGTCTCAGCTTACTCATCGCTAGAATTATAGAAAGATGCTGTGATGCCCATCTGATAGGAAGGTAAAGTAATTCTGGAGATCCCAAGTCTGATTATCATGTGGCTTCAGCAAATCCGTTCTTCAGTAAGCCATCCCCCCAGCCTCAATTCTATTCTTTTAAACAGCTCAATCTTTGCTGTAAAACTATTGTTTTATATGGCCAATAGAATGCCAGACCTCTATTAGTTAGAGAAGTCCTACCTATAATGCTTTGGGAACCTGGGTAGGTTTAAGGTTTGAAAGTTGTCAAGGGGGTGGGAATAGTGAGGCAGGAAGCTGTGCTTGAATCAACAGCATATAGGGCATTGGTGTAGCTTCATTAATGCGATACTCCTGGTTAACAGTGTTGGCTTATTCTGATTCTCTGCCTCTTTGGGATGAGGATGTTTTGGAAACTGCTGTATCTTTCTGGTAGCTCCAGCCTGAGCTCACCTTCTCTTATAGACTCACAGTCTCTAGGAAGCAATACTAGGAACTCAGAACTTTATGTATCCTCTGACCTGATCCCAAAATGTATATATTTATCATTTTCCTAATCATCAATGGAAACATTTTTAAATCTTTCATAAGAATAGCCATTTTATCCTATTTGTTGCTACAACATCTCTCCCAAATTACCAATTTTATATACTTTTTGTTTCATGCAAAAACTCCCTAAAATCACACTTTTTATCCTGCGGCTCCTAAAACACTGTGGTATCTTCAAAAAAGAAAATAACAGACAAGCAAAATAAACAAACTGGGAAACAGATAAAATATAACCCCCCCACACACACACACACAATACACATGTGTATACACAAACAGATGAATTAGAATCTGAAGGCTTTTTTTTTCCTTTATTCTACTGCTGTTGATTCAGGATAAGGTAGATATGTCATAAGGTCTGTTGTCTAGAAATAAAGCACGTTATTGAAAGTCTATGCTGAATTAAATGGAAACAACTAAAGAAAAAAAAAAGACTTCATGTTTCTTGTGTTTGCATTACAGATATGTGTATATGTTCAGAATATTTTCTTAAAATGTAATATTACAGTGACCCAACAATCTTAATGCATTGTGCCTACTGTTATGGCAGACATTAAATAAATTTAGCATATATAAAGTTTTTTTTTAATAATCTGGAAAGCAAGTATGAGTATTTTCTAGAGAAGCTTTGCTTTTTGTCATCAAAAACTTACTTTCTTGAAATGGTTGCTACAAAGAAAGGAGCAGTCAATGACCATTATGTATACAATCCAACTCAAATAAAAGTCAGGAGAATACTTTTTTTTATGAGAGTATTTAGTGTTGGACAGCACAGTGTGTGGTCCAAAGGAAATTCTTCATATCTTAACATTTATTATCTCAGCAATTAATTTAGAGGTGTTTCTATGAAGTTACTTGATATCTGGAACCTAAGAATTGGGCACTATTAACCCCTTTACTCAGTCACCTGGAGTGATGGCCCCTTCCCCTCGGCTACTGATAAAAATGGGTGGGCTGAATCCAAGGATATGTCTTTTGTAAGCCACTCTCCATTTCCCCCAGAAGTTCATTTATCAGAACCCAAGGCATGAAAACACAAATGGTTTCTTATTAAGATGCCGGCTGACTATCAGATAATTTCACTATGAAATCTGCCTACAGCTCGGAGGCTTCATATTCAGAGAACTTAGAGAGCTCGTCACAACTCCACCACTAATCAGCTTGAAGGCAATGGGCAAATACTTCCTTCTGTAATGTTTAACCTTATTACCTATCAAGGATGCTTCTGTTTCATGATTTTTCAGTTATATATAGTGAAGGGAAGCAAATGGATTGTCCACAAGTTTGGAGTACAATTATACTCAAAAAAAGATCTTCTAAAAAAAAAAATAAAATAAAATAAAAAGGTATTCTCACACTAAAGAGAGGATTATAAATCAGTACATTGTCTTGAATATATATATATATATATATTTTTACCACAACAATGAAATATTTGACATGTTTTGCCTGGAGCCCTAGAATAATTAGTAAATGGAAAATGATAATTAAATAGAATGACCTTAACGTTGGGTGGATGCCTGGAAGTCAAATGTTATAATTAACACAAGATTGAAGCAAACTAAGGAATTATAATTCCAGAGATGTTTCACAAGAAGTGGTTCCAATACCAAGCATGCTTAACCCCAAGGGAACAAGGAAGTGACAATACAATTAAAATGCTTTGTCTAAAGTAGCTTGAGTTGTCACAACAATGTACAATAGATGGAGTGGCTTAAGCATTCGACATCTATTTTCTTATAGTCTGGAAGCTGAAAGCCTGAGATAAGGATGTCATCGAAGTGAGGAGTTCTTCCTGGGATGCAGTTACTGACTGTCTTCTCACTGGATTTGCTTTGACTTTTACTAGGGACTTGAATATATCCTCTCTTTCTCTCTCTTTCTCATTTGTTTCTCCCTGTTTTACATCAAACAATCCCACCGTGAGCATCATATTTTTCTACTTCACCATCAAAACTGCATCTCATATGCCCTACCTCTATATGCCATTAAACTGAAGGGAAGATCTCTTTGTCTTCAAAACAGGTTATGACTGTGTAGCTAAAGCTAATCTTGAACTCGCAATCTTTCTACTACGGCTTCCCCAATAGTGAGATTACTGGCATGTGCCTGGCCTGAAAGTCAAAGCTTTAATCAGATCTTTAACATATGATTTTGTGACTTGCTGGTCTGTGACAAAATTTGAATCATCTTGGAATAGGGAAATGTGATTTATAATTTTATCTTTTATAAAACAGTTTAGGCTGATGAGAATAAAATTCTTCTGGCTCCAATTTGATCACCAATATCATAACTAGTAGTTTTTTTCATATTGATTGTGAGTTTTGATTGATGTTTGATTCATAAAAGTGAAAAAATATGTATAATGAACTTCAATAAATAAAATTTCAGATACAGTGTCCTTGGTGCTGGAAAGAATCAGAGACTAATTTTAAGTTGATAAGAACACAAAAGGAGAAGATCCTTTCCCAATCCGTAGGCTGTCGTTTTGTTCTGACGACAGTGTCCTTTGCTCCACAAAACTTCTCCGTTTCATGAGGTTTCATTTATTGATTGTTGATCTTTGAGCCTGTGCTGTTGGTGTTCTGTTCAGGAAGTTGTCTCCTATACCAATGAGCTCAAGGCTCTTCCCCACTTTTTCTTCTAAGAGGTTTAGTGTGTTTGGTTCAGAGGGCTAATATCCAGAATATGTAAAGAACTCAAGAAGTTACTCCACAAGGACCAGATATATCTGGGCACAGGATCTTTTCTGAGACTGACACTCCATCAAGGACCATGTATGGATATACCTAGAACCTCTGCTCAGATGTAGCCGGTGGTACCTCAGTAACCAATTGGTTTTCCATAGTAAGGGGAACAGGGACTATTTCTGATAGGAACTAAATGGCAGGCTCTTTGACCTTCCCACCCCCAAGGGAGGAACAATCCTGCTAGGCCTCAGAGGAGGACTTTGCAGCCAGTCCTAAAGATACCTGATAAAACAGGGCCAGATGAAAGGGGAGGAGGTCCTCCCCAATCAGTGGACTTGGAAAGAGTCAGGGAGGAGATGAGGGAGGGAAGGTGGGAATGGGAGGGAAATGAAGGAGCGGGATACAGCTGGGATACAGAGTTAATGAAATGTAACTAATAATAAAAAATAAAATTAAATTTAAAAAAAGAAATTAAAAAATAACAAATCAAGTAATCCAATTAAATAATGGGATACAGAGCTAAACAGAAAATTCTCAATAGAGTAATACTAAATGGCAGAGAAACACTTAAAGAAATGCTCAACTTCCTTGCTCATTAGGGAAATGCAAATCAAAAAGACTCTGAGACTTCACTTTACACCATCAGAATGGCTAAGATCAAGAACTAAAGTAACAACACATGCTGGAGAGGATGTGGAGAAAGGGGATCCCTCCTCCATTGCTGGTGGGAATGTAAACTTGTGCAATCAATTTGGCACTTTCTCAGACAATTAGGAATAGTGCTACCTCAAGATACAGCTATACCACTCCTAGGCATATATCTAAAAGATGCTTAAGTATACAACAAGGACATTGGCTCAACCATGTTAGTAGCAGCTTTATTCATAACGGCCAGAATCTGGAAACAACCTAGATGTCCATCAACGGAGGAATGGATACAGAAATTGTGATACATTTACACAATGGAATACTATTCAGCAATGAAAAAACAAGGAAATCATGAAATTTGCAGGCGAATGATGGTACCTAGAAAAGATCATCCTGAATGAGGTATCCCAGAAGCAGAAAGGCATACATGGTATATAATCACTTATAAGTGGATATTAGACATAACATAGGATAATCATACTAAAATCTGTACACCTAAAAAAAAGCTAAGGAAGAAGAAGGACCTTGGGTAAGATGTTCAATCTTCATTCAGAAAGGCAAATGGGACAGACATTGGAAGAAGGCGAAAATAAGGAACAAGACAGGAGCCTACCACAGAGGGCCTGTAAATGACTTCACCCAGCTGGGTATCAAAACAGTTGCTGAGACTTATAGCCAAACTATGGGCAGAGTACAGGGAATCTTATGATAAAAGAGTGAGCTAGAAAGACCTGGAAGTGTCTGGAGCTCCACAAGGAGAGCAACAGAACCAAAAAAAATCTGTGCCTAGGGGTCTTTTCAGAGACTGATACTCCAACCAAAGACCATTCATGGAGATAACCCTGCACAGAGTTAGCCTGTGGCAGCTCAGTCTCCAAATGGGCTCCCTAATAAGGAGAGTAAGGGCTGTCTCTGACATGAAATCAGTGACTGGCTCTTTGATCACCTCCCTCTGAGAGGGGAGCAGCCTGACCATGCCACAGAGGAAGACTATGAAGGACAGTCCTGATAAGACCTGATAGGCTAGGGTCAGATGGAATGGGAGGAGGTCCTCCACTATCAGGACTGGGGAAGAGGCATGGGAGGAGATAGGGGAGGAAGGGCGAGATTGGGAGGGAACAAGGGTTGGAGTACAACTGTGATACAAAATGAATAAATTGTAATAAATAAAAAATTATATTAAAAAAAGAACACAAAAGAATTGCTGTAGCAATCGTAGAGCACATATCCTATAGGAAGGTCTTTTGGGCAGTACTCAGCTTGATAACAAAGTTTCCCCAATAGAGAATTCTCAAAAGAGTCAAAAATATGTAAATGCCAAGTCTATGGTTCAAGAGCCTAAGTGTTGTGGTGGGATAGTCTCATCTTGTTAGGCAAGAAATCAATTTGTAGGTCCTAGCGTACCCAATCTTTCTTGAAGAAGTTAGCGATAGAGAGAGAGAATGGACATAGAATTGTTAACATGTAACTGGACAAGAGTGAGTTAGGAGCCACAGCTAGGACATAGTCATTTAAGAACTACCACCTGAGTAAGACATATACTTAATGTAACAATAACTGCAACACAGGAATGTGTCCTCGCATGGTGCAGTGTAAGATGTCTCAAACCCAGGACAGATTGCTGAGATGCCTATTGATATGCAAAGCTGACGCTGGCCACCAGTTTCTCCCAGCTTCCCTCAGTCTCTACCTGTTACCAGGTCCTCCTGGCTGGCATACCCCACTCCCTACCCTAACCTCTCCAGCCCGGGGACTTGCTGCCTTTCCCCCAGCTGCTCTTCCTTGTATAATCCAGCCATATTGGCTGAATGGTCCTTTTACCCTTTTGGTTTCCTGGTGTTCTCCTCCCCACTTTCTTCACATAGCCTGGTTCAATTTTCCATGCATTTTCACTCTGAACTCTGTCAGATGTCACTCTGCCTCTCCCGGCATCTTCCCTTATACCTATAAGAAAACCCTCAACGTCTTAGGGGTAGTCATGTCCTTTTTAGTCTTTTTTTTTTTAAATTCAATGTCCACACACATGCGGGAGAAGTTGAAAAGGAGAGTTAAAGAGAAATAGACATATTCTTATTATAATCCATGTAGAGCTAGTAATTGAATGCTAGCAATGTAATATCCAAAATTCAAAAAGAGAGTCTGAGCCACCAGCCATGTATGCAAATGGAATAATAAAGCCTCCAGGTAAGGTAGTTACAGAGATGCACCAGCCCTTCTTGCTGCTTTTGGAGAAGAATGAACATAACGTCTCCCCTAGCAGAAGGGAGTTCTGGCCTATGTGCTAGGAATTTAGAAATAAAATTTGCCACCAATTCCCACACTCAGTAACAGCTTCGTTTGGTTATTACTTACAGTTTACATGTGTTTTTCAACATTTTCTTATTTGGAGCTTCACAACACGACATACTGAGTGTGAGGCATGATACACATGTGCGTGCTCTCTTTCTGTATCTCACACACACATTTCAGTAAGAAAAAAGCAAGGTCAGGCTCTGTGAAGTGTCATCAACATAAGTCCTTGATTAAGAAGCAGAGTCAAGTCCTTAAGAAACCAGCCAAAGACTTGCTGTTCCTGGGTCTTTATGCTAAATCATCTTATTTCTAGAAAAGTACCGTCCAAGGAATTCTATTCTCCTAAGCTAAATTTCGTAATATAGAAAATTAATTTTTTATCTATAAGAAAATTAAGATAAAGATATTACTGGCTGTCAGGTGAGATAGTTATTAAATCAACTCATTGTTTTAGCTTAGAAAAGCTTACAATTATCCAATATATATTCGAGTCAACCCTTTTGCTTGGGTTGTATTTTCTAACTCGTTAATCATTTTGGGCCAATCTAATTTCCCTTTCCAATTAATAAAATGTGTGATGAGCTATGAGATAAGACTACTTTATTGTTTCTTGCAAAACATTTTTTGTCTTTTATAATATGATAAATATGTGTAGAAAAGGAACAATTAAAGGCATAACACCATGATCCTCACAAACAAAGGACTGAAAAAACTTCTATCAGAATGGGAGTCTCCTATAGAGAGTCCTTTGAAAGGATTCACCCAACAGAGGATCAAAGCAGATGCTGAGACTTAGGGCCAAACCCTGGGAAGCACTCAAGGAATCTTATGGAGGAAAAGAGGGGTGGGATTAGAGTGACATGGAGGGGACAGGATCCCCACAAGGAGACCAACAGAACCAAGTTCTGAACCTAGGGTGTCCTGCAGAGAATGACATACCAATGGAGGACCATGCTTGGAGAGGATCTAGACCTCCTGCTCAGATGTGCTCAATTGGCAGCTCAATCTCCATGTGGATCTCTGAGTGAGGGAAACAGGGGCTGCCTCTATCATGAACTCAGTTGACTGCTCTGATCACTTGCCCTGATGATGCAGGCTTGCCTGGCCACAGAAAAAGAGGATCCAAATAGTCCTGATGAGACTTAACAAATTATGGGCAGATGGCAATAATGGAGACCCCCCCTTTCAGTAGACTAGGGGAAGGGGATAAGGGGAAATAGGGAGGGAGGGAGGGACTGGGGAAGATGAGGGAGGGAGATTCAATGGGGATATATAATGAATAAGTTGTGAGGAAAAAATAAAAATAAAAAAGCAATAAAAAGATTAAAAATAACCTATCAAAAGTACATAATGCAAAAAAACACTTCATAATACAGTGCATTGGATTTAAGTTAACAGTAAAATTGTGCTGAAATATAAATTGGGCAACAATAGTCTTAAGAAGTGTTCTTATCCTTTTAATACCAAAAAATGGTTTAAAATTATAGCTCTTATTTGCAAATGTTAATATTGGGAACTTTATAGCCCACGAACATATACTTAAGCTCTCACAGTACTATGTGATCAAATAAAGTAATTCACATTAACACATTTTAAAGGTGCTATACAATGAAAATAGAAATTAGGGACATAAGAATAGTAATTAGATCAGAGACATTGTAATGTCCTTCCATTGTTCTGCACATACGGTATTTGTTTACTTGTCTTATAAGACAGGTGTTGTTACCTATATTTGACAGTCAAATACATCAGGTTTGTTAAACAGGGGGTAGACCCTACAAATGCACTTGGGGGGAGGGAAAGACCTCATCTGTTTGTTTCATCTTTTGAACTTGTTTCTTTTTTCTACTTTCCTTTCCATTTACCTCACATGATTCATGCGGCCATTTCCTACTGCTCACCCAAGCTAAAAGTGTGATGACATTCAACTTAAAAGTTTTTGACCCTTTGTTCCTTTCATAAGAAACGTGACTTCCTCTGATGTAGTAGGAACAATAAAACTTTCATATATCAGTCCCCACACTATACATATCTAGATTTTCTTCTATTCTTTCAGGAAGAAATGTCATTTATTGTCTGTATTAGATGCTGAGCCACCTTTGCCCAGACCATTGATTTCTGAGAATACACAGAAAGGAACTTTCCTTACCCATGTGAAACTCAGGTGCCAGTCAAACCTGCAATGCATGCCTGGTTAGAGAAAGTTCAAGAGCTTGCAACACCAGAAAGGCATGTACCCCACAGCTTACTGGTTTTATAGACCTCAAGTTGAAGAAAGTTGTTTTTAAGGGGAAAGGATTGAGATTCATCAGGTGTGGATTTGAATCTCATCTGTACCATTCCATTTGTAATATGCAAATAATTTAACTGCCTCAAAAATGAATTCTCCTAGCTACAATATGGAACCAATAATCATTTAATAGATTCCTTAGGAAATTTATAAATAATGCACAGAAGGTAGTTATAATTTGCTTGATACACAGCATGTATTAACAAATAAGGGTCATTGCTATTTACTAAGATTTATTTATGTTTATATATGTGGTGTGAGTGTAAGTGTGCGTGAGGAGGTCAGAGGTCAATTTGTGGGAACTGGTTCTCTCCTTTACATGGGGGTTTCAGGAGCGAACTCCAGTCATCATGCCAACCCCTTTTCCCACTGAACCACCCTGCCAGCCCCCTTTCTAATATCTATTTGTGTTTGTTTCTCTAAAAATCCAAGTATGGCCGAATGGGGTCGGACCTCACACTTTCTGGAAGTCCTGAATTATGTTAGATTTGCTGATGAGGATTAGACTTTGTGCTTCTAAACCTGAAGAAGTAATGTAAAACCCTCTGCATGTCCATTTAGTCATCTTTAAAAATAAAGTGATAATAGTTCTTATTTCATTTTTTTTTATAGCTCAGTAATATTCCGTCACATGTGTGTACCACAGTTTTCATGATCCACGCTTCAGTTAGTGGACTTCTAGGTTAGTTCTGTGTCCTAGCCATTGTGACTAGAACAAAAATGAACGGATACGAATGTAATGCGTAATTACAGTAGGGAGGTCCGCAAAGATGTTGATGAGCAACGCCCATCAAGAGTAAGCATTACGTAACAGTTACTTACTAACGTCATTGAGGAACAGTGATTTTGCTATTTCAGGATAGCCTTAACTGGCCTGGAATTCACAACCCTCCTGCTTTAGCCTCCCACGTGTGTGCTGTGATTACAGATCTGTGCTACTACATCCTGTTTTGGTGCCTTTTAAGATAATCTTTACCTCATTCTTCTTAAACTCTTCTTTTTCCCAATATCTATATTTTGCATATTTATCAATTACATCTGAGATATATATATATATATATATATATATATATATATATATATATATATA
>NW_026596147.1:4610872-4672132 GCF_907164565.1 Psammomys obesus
TATATATATATATATATATATATATATATATATATATATATATATATGTATATATGTAAAGATATGCTTTCTTGGATTCTGACTATAACTCCTGTACTGTAGACATCTCACTTTTGAGTTTTGTTACCAATGCCACTCGCAAATAATTGCTCTCGCATCCCCTAACCCTGGAGAATTCAGAGCCGGTCTGTTGAACACTATTAGATTATTGGGTCTTTTGTATTTCCTGTAGATTCTGAACATCATAATTAAAAGTTTTCAGGTTTTTTTTGAGATTGTAATATAAACACATCATTTCCCCGTTTTCTTTTCTTTCTCCAATCCTTCCCATGTACCCCATCCTTGCTCTCTTTCAAATTCATGACCTCTATTTTTCTCTATTGTTGATATGTATGCGTATATATTCCTAAAAACACAAATACAAGCTGCTCAGTCTGTATTTATGCTCTCGGGGTTGACCTTTCGATATTAAGTAACCAATCGTCATACTCTTCCTGGGGAAGACTGTTTGTCCCACTCTCAGCATTCCTTGGTTGCCTGTAGCTACTTGATTAGGGTTGAGGCCTCTTGAGCATTCCTTCCTTCCCATTAACATGTCTATTATTGTCCTTGTTCATATCATGTTTAGGTAGCCATGTTGATGAGAGTTTATGAGTGTAGCTTCTAACGTTTCTAGAGACACAATCTCACAGTATGCTTTCTGTTTCCTTTTCTCTTGCAAATCTTTCCACCCCCTCTTCTGCAATGATCTTGGAGCCTTAGGTGCAGAAATTGTGCTGTAAATGTGTCTATTTTGAGGGACTGGGTTCCACAATTCTGCATTTTGATTAGTTGTGGGTTTTCTGTTACAGTTGACTTCTGTTGCAAAGAGAAGTTTCTTTGATGAGGATGGACTATCCTTCTCTGCAAATTTCCCAGTTGCAGGAAAGAGTTTGTATCACTCTCCCAGATGTCACTAGCTCAGTATTTAGCGCTAAAGTCACTGTGCTCCAAACTGTCTATGAAGTTCTGGGGAATCTAATTTTCTCTACTGTTCTCTAGTAGCACCCAAACTCACATGTACTTACCTACATGCAGGCTTATAGGCTCAAAGAAAGTGGTACTATTAAGAGGTTTTTTGTTGTTGTTTGGAGTAGGTGTGGCCTTGTTGGAGGAAGTGTGTCACTGGGGCTGGACTTTGAGGTTTCAGATGCTTGAAACAGGCTTTGTGTCTCTCCTCCTGTTGCCTGCTGATCCAGATGTAAAGCTCTATGCTACTTTTCCAGCACAATATCTGCCTTACACCGCCATGTTTTCCACCATGACAGTAATGGACTAAACCTCTAAACTGTAAGCCAGCCCCAACTAACTGTTCTCCTTCATAAGAGTTGATGTGCTCATGGTGCCTCTTCACACCATCAGAAACCCAAACTGAGACACACACATAATTACAAATAAAATAGTTCTCTAAAATCCCAGCTGTGTGCTCACAGCCATGTTTAATGTTCAAAAAGAAGATATCTCAAAAAGTGATTAGCTATGCAAATATGATTATTGAAAGCTGAGACATTCACAAGTGATCAGCTGCTTAAAGTTCAGTGTGTTCTGAGACCAGTGAAGAAGAAAGAATGGAGAATGAAGCCAAAAATCTGGCCTTTGGATAATCTGGCCTTTAGGGTTGTGGTGATCCCTGTAAGAGGCTAATTCTCCCTCTCTCAGCAGCCTTAGTTGTCCATGGGTGGGACCCCATGATTTTTCTTTACCTTTCCATGTTAGGGTTTCATCTAATACAGCCATTCTTCAGGTATTAGTACAAAGCTGTCAACCCTGATATCAACTCAGGAGGTTATATTAATGTAATTTCCACACATAGTATATATGTGTGTAAAATAAAAGAAATCAAAGAGAAAGGGGCTATCAGCTTGAGAGTGGGGAGAACACAGACAGTGCTGGAGGAAGGAGGCATGGCATGGCTGGAGGGAGGAAAAGGAAAGGAGGAAGTGATGTAATTTGTTTATGCTTAAAAATGCAAATTTATAAAAAGGGGGAAAAAATCTAGCCTTTAATTGCAAAGGAACAGGCCCATTCTAATCCCATGGCGTCACACAAAGAGGAAATGAGATACAGTGGTCATTTTTCGCAAATCAACTTCTACTGAAATATCTCCCGAGCATTTAATTTTGAGATTAAATGGTGATGGAGTGTCTCAGTTTTATCTGTTCCTACTGAACACCATACCCTCTCCCATAGAACCTACCACCCATTCCTCAGCAGAGCACCATGTGTGTTCCATTTTCAATTCTGAATCTGACAGACTCTCCGTGACTTCACCCTCTTGCAGCTCTGGGCCTCTAATCGATTGATGTTCAAGCACTATCGATTGTACTAAGCATCTCTCAAATCACTTCTCTCCATCACAACTGCCACTGCTCCTCCCAGGACACTGGAATGTCATACCTGGATCTTAGGAACAGCTCTTACCTGCTCCTGGAAACCAGTTGAAAGTGACATTACTGCAATACAAACACCATCACTCTTTTTGAACCTAAGCGATGCTGCAGCTTCTTCCACGAAGAGGTGAGGCTGCTAAATGAAAGCTCTCCTCTCTGAAGAGGAGGGTTCACCAGAGGCACTGAACATGGCCTCTGCGGGGTCAGCCAGTGATGAGCAGGGAACACGTTTCTGTGGGGGAATCTGTAGAGCAAAACATGCCTGGATTTCTCTCTAAACATCCTTGATGTTTTCCTAGAGGCTCCTAGATACAGAGGAGTCGATGGAAAACATCTGAGAAGCAATTTGGCTGGCTAGTGGGAACTATTGAATTACAAGTAATAAATTGTTTTAATTTGAACTCACTAGCTGGAGGCAAATGAGTTACAAGCAAACACATAATGTGTGCTTCAGAGATGCTCTGAAATTTGTTCATCGTGAGAATGCACTCCCCTACATTCGTGTCCCAAAAGATTTCTGTTTCCCCACAGACCTGCTGCTTTTAACACTGTCCCAGGACTTAGGTACTTATGTAGACAGGTCTCACTCTATATTCCAGGCTGGGCTTGAACTTATGTGATCTTTGTACTGAGCCTCTCAAGGTAAAGGCATATGCCATTGCACCTGGTGTAGTTTCTAGCTTATCTGAACAGTTTCTCTGGTGAGATTGTCCTGACCCTGCCAGGCAGACATAGGGACTCTCTTTCCAGTACATTTGTTCCCCACGAGAGTGGCTGGAGCAGAACACTTCACTTCCGGTTGTGTTCTCCAGTTCCACCTGTTTGTTACAGCTGATCATTCCTGCCCCTCCGGGGACCACTTGCTTTCACGTGGCAGCCCACTGAGGAGTTGAAACACAAATTCAGATAGTGGACTTAAGTAGTGAGAAAAATAATAAGTAAAAGATTTCCACTCTTCCCCAAATATGGCGATTTTGTGGCAGAAGTATGAGCAAAAGCTTGGTTCTGTTCATCATGAACCTATCAGTCCAGATCCTAGAAGGCGACATATTTTATGTGTTGTATGAATGTAACAGCTCATTAACATGTACCATGTAGCATGGAACATTTCAGTAACAATCTGAAGACTGCCTTGATTGCTATGCTATTTTACCATGATTCCCTCATTTGACATAACTTCCCCTTGAACCTTCTAATGTAAGAATTTTGTCTACATATTAAAGATAAAGAAAACAAAGGTCATAAGTAAAATTACTTTTCCAGTTCACATAGATATCAACAACCAAAAAGAAGTACTGAAATGCCAGCCTACCGGGTGTATATATCTGATCACGGTTCTGTTTTGCCATTCTGCTTTTTTTTATATAATTGATTTGTAATCTCTTTACATATATGTCTGTAGGTTTGTGCAAAATACAATTTGGGGTTGTCTTCAAACATAGAAAAGTACCTGGCATGCTGCCGGGAGTGAAATATATTTGAAAATTATGTCAGGCCATGAGAGAGTGGGATCTCAAAGTTTGAGAGAGTGGGATATTCAAAGGTCTGCAACAAAGGTCTCGTGTGCTGAGAACAGATATTTTCTGGGGTGGGGGTAGAGGTAAGTAATCATTTGCTCCAGTTCTGTTTGTAGTGGTCCAAACAGCAACAGCAAGCAAGCACAGGTGTCCATTCTCTTGCTCCAGCACAAGGAAGAGAGAGCCTCACTCCTGTCCAGTAGCCTTCCCTCTGTGTGCTATGGGATGAAATGGATTCTACAGCTTTTTAGGAATATTAGTCCAACAAAGTGGGGGGGGGGCATGGAGAAATCTATTTTCAGACATGAAAAAAAGTTGGCTGTGCACTGCTGTGAGCAAATTTGGACATGTGGCCTGCTGTTCAGCTAAGCTAAGGCTATACTTCCCAATCGTGTGAAGAATGCCCTTGTACTCCACCAAAGGAATGCTTCAGCTCTAGTTTCATCGATGCTAGCAGGATTTGTCTATTTCTAAAAACTGTAAGACAAGAATCTTATGAATGCATTTTTGTGCCTTGGTTACAAAAAATGACAGAGTAACAATTTTGTAAAGTGTTAGAAAATGTTGGGGGAAAACGTCAGGAGCAAATAAACTAATGCCTAACAGCTGAAAAGAAGTTGGCTGTGAGATATATTTAAAATATACTACAAGAGAAAGATAATTGCAGTGATGCTCTCTGTTTGATGGCAACTTTGCATTTATTAGTTCTGTCTGATTATTTGAGAGATATCTGCAACCTGCCTTCACTCTCCTCTATTTGCACTTCACTGAGTGCTTAATACACAAGATAAAACAATCTATAAGTCAAGTACCAACTCCTGTTGACACTATATTCTTTACTCAAAACGAGTCACTCTCTTCCCACTGGTTTGACTTAGACTTAGTACTATTGAAATACTGGCACTGTTTTTTTTTATTGGCCTTTCTGTTATTAAACTATTAATTATCTTTTCCCTGTGTGTCAGGAAAATCTTACTTTGAGGAAAATTGTTTCTTACTTGGGCATGTTGGCAAACTAGCAAGTTTGAGGCTTCCTAGTTTATTCAATAAAGCATTGTCTCATAAAAGTATCTGAGGGTCAAGGTAGGAAAATTGCTACAAACTTGAAGTTTCTATTAACTAGGTAGTTTTACACAGAGAGTTTCCAGTAGCTGTCATTACAGAGTATGACCCTGTCTCAGACAACAATACCAAAACTCTTTCAGAAGGTACACTCTACAGTGTTATATATATTGTATATATACATATATATATTGTATATATACATTTTTATGTATAAACATATTTACATATTTTATGTATAAACATAAAAATGTATGCTTACATACATGTTTATATATACACATATATTGATAAATATATATGTATTTAGATATAAAATATTTTATATATAAATAAATGTTTATGTATTGTATAAACATATATATAGTATATATAATTGCTTATGAAAACTTAGAGATGTAAATATTATGATTTAATATGGTTTGACTCCTAAGGTTCACATGCTAAAAACTATGTCCCTAAAATAATAGTAATCAGATAGTGTGGTTTTAAAAAGAAGATGAAATCATTAGTTATCAACACAAGTGATTGATGTCATCCTTGGAGAACAAAGTGAGTTTTCTCAAAAGCAAGTGATTATTAAAGTTAATACATGTGCTGGCTAGTTTCTTTTTCATGTCTCTTCCATGTCATGAGCCAGCCAGGAGTCTCCTCACTATGACATCAAGGCCATACTGTTTATGTTTTCAACTATTTGTATCATCTTTTCTTTGTATATTACCCAAAATCAGGCCTTATAGTGTAGCTCAAGGTGTCAGGTGAATAAAAAGAAGAAAGACCGTGCTTGCTAACCATTCACTCTGCAAAAAACATTAGAATTTTGAAAAAAAAATCTTTTTTTATATCACAGATGTTGTGTGTGTTTACAGAATGTTATCATATTATGCCAGAGTTTAAAAAACAACTTTCCCCAAATAGCCCCATGGCATACAAAGACCTTTACACAATAGAATTTCAATCATCAGTTCATATCCTATTGTAAAGATGAAAACATTAAATAACCTTCTGTTGTCAAGCAGTGTTGGCGTTGTCATAAGTAGCAGTCTTTATACTGACATCTTTCTCTGGTTATTTGCTTTGGGTCTGGTGAGCAGCTTTACATCTATATATGAAAGCTCCTATCACACACTGCCCAATTGTATTCCAAGCCTCTTTTTCTACTTTACACTATTACTAGTAACATAAGATATGCTTATTTCCTCTTTTCACTTCCTATCAAACTCATTGCTATCATCATTTATTCATCTTTGGAATCTGTCTATTCCTTTGACATAAGAACAGAAAGATATATATTCAAAGACAAAAACCATTGTCAATAATTGCTTTCCTTCTCATCTAAAAATGAAAGAGACACAGGCATGGTAGTGCACGACTGTTATCCCAACACTTGGGGAGGCAGAGGCAGGCAGATCTTTGTCATTTCAAGGCCAGCCAAGTCTACAAAGTGAGTCCAGGACAGCCAAGGCTACACAGAGAAACCCTGCCTTTAAAACTAAAACAAAACAAACAAAGAATTAAAGAGAACTATTTTGACCATGTAAGAAACACTGAAGTTGAAGTTATATGGAAAATGTGGCAAATAGTCCCAAATCATAAAGGGAACCCACAGACAGGAAGGTTGATTAGTACAGACTGTGCTTTCATGCAAATGAGTCTACAGTCTAACACATACTTCCAAGGCTATGGAGAATGAAACTGGGCTCTGATTTTATTGCATGAGTGATACAGGGAGTTTTACAGTGCTATTTTGTGGAAAGAGAAAAAGACAAAATGAAGACATTGAAGAGAAAATATTGGACAGATGAACAAGTAAGGTCCTTTGTGTACTGGTAATCGGTATCAATTTAAGACACACAAAAGTGCATGTGCTTTGCATGGGACAGGCAAAAATATACAAATCCATCCTTTCCTAGTAGGCTAGTTTCTGGGTCCTGTCCAGACGTTGCTGATTTGGTCTTTCCTAGCTAAAACCATGAGTTTTAAGACATGGGTGGTATCTTTACTAGGATATTTGTGGAACAAGTTTTTTACTTAGACTGTCTGTTTTAGGGAACCTTCAAGTGATGCTGACAACCTGTCTAGCAGCTCAACAGTAAGATGTGGAAACAGAGGCTCCCAGGCAGCTGCCTTGCTCTTGACCTCTGTGCACTTCCCAGAGTCCATCTTTCTACTTCTACAATTCAGGTCAGTGATTTAACCCTCTCCAGTGATTTCTTTCCTCTTGTACAGTCTTTAATGCTCATTTTATTCATTCTATTTTTACCTACTGAGAACATTCCTGGGAGAAATTGGGATGTGCAACTTGGAATTAGCCTTAGGGCCTAAGTTACCAAGGATGCTTTTGTCTGCAGCTTGCAGATCATGAAGCAAGGAATAGCAATGCTCATTTTCAAAAAAATAAAGCCTATTTTCTGTTTAAAATTCATATGCTTGAGAATGAGCCAGAACACAGATTGCCTGTTTGTTTGTTTCCCCACCAGGCACAACTGACTTCAGTGTGTAGAGAGTAAGACTCCTATAAAGTCACTTTTCCCTTTTTCTGTCCAAAACAAATTTGATAAGAGTGAACCTCTTATGATAATGAAGTGAATGGGGTTATAACTCAGTAACTTTAAAATAAATTTTTCTTAGTAAGATAACCAGTTTTAAATGCATAAGATTGCTTTCCCTTAGAATAGAGGAACCCTGCTTTATATTTCCAAAACCTATACTAGCTTATAAATTTTATAAGAGACTATATTACTAAATATATACCTTTAGGAATCTTTGCATTCAATATAAAAGAAAAATAAATGCATCTTTGTACAGTCACCAACATTATAATATGAACAAAATCCAAGAAACACAAAGTTCAACATTAAATCCTTTAATATTTTAGCAGCAAAGAGGCACAGTCAGGCATGGGAAAGGTTCTGTCTCTCAAACTCTTCCTAGAAACTTAGTTTATTAAGAATAATGAGTCAAGATAGAGAAACGGAAGGTTATGGATAGTGAAATACTTCTCAAAGACTCATAATATGAGTTTTGGGACTCTATAACTTCAGAGAAAGAAAAAGCCACATAGACACATGCCATTAGGTTCAGCTACATTGAAAGGATGGAGAGGTGGCATAAATTTGATCTTAGCACTTTTTTTTTTAGAATACCAAGAGATGCCTTAAATGTCTGTGACGGGCCACAAATTATACCATCAAATTCTCTTCTGTTGGCTCCCTTTCTCAGAAAAAAAACCTGAGAAAATATAAATTATTGATCTATTTCATTCAGAAGGTAACCAAGGACCCAAAATATGATTAATTACTGGTGGAAGTATCTAACCTTTAAATTCCACAGTATTTCCTTTGTATCTAGGTGCTCAAGTCTACTTTAAGACATTACTTGATAGAAGGTTGACATGAGGTGTAGCAGAACCCAAAGAAAAGTAAGTTAAGTGAATGGAAAATAACGTACCCTCTAATGGTACAGTGAAGTGATTAAGCACATCCACTGGTGGTAGTTAAAAACAATGAGAATAAACTGAACGCTGGAGACTTGGTGCCTTAAAGATGCTACCCAGTGACATGGTTGTGTCCCCTGAGCAGACAGAAGCTCCTATGATAGATGAGGTTTGGATCCTGTTCTTTTTAAAGCTTATTTAATTCACCCTTAAACACCCTGGTGTAACAGATCTCCTGCGCCAGTGTTTCCTTTTGAGACTCATTATCATCCCTCTTGAGCAGGGAGTGACAGATGAAACTGCATGACAATAAAAGAGCAATCCTGGAGGACCTTCCAACCCATTCAAAGGAACAGCCTGTCAGATTAGTTTTTCAAAATATCTTTCTACTTGCTCTTGATCATCTACAACAAAAGACATTCTCATATTAAATACTTTGACTTCCAATACCTATGAATGAATAAACGTGGATTTGTGATTTAGCTAAAATATGATTTCAGGTTTTTTTTACAAAAAAAATATTTCTTTTCTTTTTTTAATTTCAATTTTTTTTTGAGACATTGTCTCTTGTGTACCAAGATGGCTTCAAACTTGTTATCTAGCCAAGGCTTGCCTTGAGCTCTTTTTCCTCCTCCTTTCACATCCTAAGTGATGGAGTAACAGGTGTGTGCCAATGTGCCTGGCATCACAAAAGGTTTCTAGAAGCCTAGTTTGAAAAAAAAAAGAGAGACAGATTTTAGGTTGAATATCTCTTTTTTTAAATATTGAATGCACATAACAAAGATAACTGACTTGGAAAGCATTTTTTTTCCAGTATCCCCAGGTAATGGGACAAAGATTTCAATGAGCTCATGTCTGGTACCCATTTTCCACGGTACAATTCCATTCCATGAAATGTCTTGGCTGGCATTGCAGACAGAATATTCAGCCATTTGCCAGTGGAAATGAGTGCTGAGAAAGTTTTAAAGTTTTTAACTCTTATCTGTGTGTTCCAAACATGAGATCACCTGACAAGTTCTTCTTTGTATCATCAGACTAGCGCCCAACCTGTCTTTCTTGTTCCCCAGAAAACAGCCAAGACTGTCTTGTTTCTTTCATTATTTGCGATTTAAATATCATCAGAAGATCTATCGCAGCCTTATGCTGAGATGCCTACCGCTCCCAGCCTAAATGTAGCATCAGGCATGTGCGAACAAGCTTCAAAGGCAACCACCAACTTCACTGTCCTTTTAGTATTACAGCTCAGAAAGCCTGAAGGGACATGGTAACCGCTCTTGAGAAAAGCTGGGACACCCTCTAAATGTGAATGATGTACAAAAGAGACACTTAAGAAGACAGATGTTTGAAGTTGTGACCGAGCTTGTTTGAGCCCAGTTCAGACAGTTCACAGTATTACCCATCTTGTTTAATGTCGCCGGCAGGTCATAATGAAAAGTCATGTGTTGAAGTTACAATGAGGTGATTTATTTCTTGGTGCTTGTGTACTTCGTAAAACACAACTAGAGTTTCATAAATAGGATTTTCTGACACTCAGAGTTAGTGGATGTGCTGAAGGCAACAAAATGAGGTTGATGCCATTGTCACACACATTGGGTTCTTAACTACACATGTTTAAGCTTGTCCTACCACTTTTTCATCCATATGGAAAAGGACCCATAACTGCTTGAAATTTCAATACCCTTTCCTGGGTCAGATATGATTTGATTTGTAGTTGTCTAAGGAGAAAAATGTGATGGCAATACCATACTTATTTGGATACCCGTGTATAACTAACACGATAATATTATTTCCAAGTATTACTACACTAATTTATTTTCATATTCTAAGACACGCAATGCTGTGAACAGTTGCATGACTTTTCCTGAGGAGACATGATCAAACATGCACCAAAGACCGAGGAAGAAATGATTTTATCCAAGCCAAACTTAGTGAACGAGTGAGTAGCTTGGGTTTGTATACAGGGGTTACTTATGGTACATGGGTGAATCAGTGGAAGCTGTGTCACCAAAATCCTCACGCCAGCATATGTGATGAACCATGAAAACCATGTCTCTGTAGCTTCCTGCATGATGTTTGGGACGTATGGGTCAGTAAGAGTCTAGTCCTCCGCTCTTGTCCACAGCCCAGTGTTACCATTTATATAACTTTGGTGCAGCACAGAGTGAACCTTGTAAGTTTTAGGAGCTTGAGACTTGTGAGTGGTTTATGTCCTGACCTTGTAAGTGTTTGTCTTCCTTCCCCTCTTGGGAAGGCTTCATCCAGGATGGAACGTTTCCATTGAGAGAAAATCACTATATCACAATATTATTTCCAAGCATTAGTACTCCAATATATTTTCATATTCTAAGACAAACAATATGGACATTCTTTTCTGAGATAACAGCACACACACACACACACACACACACACACACACACCCATACAGAGGGAGAGAGAGTGAGAGATGATGTGATATGGAGAACTGTGTTGTATGTCATGTAAACATAATTTGGCATAATTTACTGAGAAAAGACCAGGAAGTTTGCATATAACAACATTCGTATCCGCATTTCTGACATATTTATTTTCATCAGAAAAAAAAAAAAAAAACCCACAAGGTGAAACCAAATGCTCTCTTAGGGCCATGTGAAAATCAAATTGAAATTTATATCTTGATAGCTTTATGAGGTGATTTATGCATTTCCCTAGTTCGCTGTTACATTAATTGAGTTTACTTCCTTATCAGAAGTGGTATTTGGTACAAGGTTCACTTATGTGAGGCTGGAGAATGTGATTTTTTTTTTAACTCATAAATACAGGATTTTGGAAATATAAACAAAATGATGAATTACTTTCATTTGGTTATTTATTATAGGAATAGCTAACATTCCCAAAGGCCTGTGTGTTACCACTGAAGGGACTCTAACTGGCCCAAGCATGGCAAAATAACTGTGGTAGGCCTTGCTTCTCCTCCTACCATCTTCCTTGCTAAAAAGTATTACATTACACTCCTAAAGCTAGCCACTAAGACCCTTGTTTGGCTACTTCCTTTCCCTGAGACTAACTACCAAGGTCCAGATATCAAAGTATTGAAGTCTAGCAATAAAAACCCCCTTGTAGATGCCCTAACAGGTTCAATCAAAATTAACTGATTCATCCTAACACAGGGGGTTCCCCCTTTATCTTTATAAACTGCCATTTGCCCATGGGCCATATCTGTGTCCTCTCTATCCAGAGATGGTCTTTTGTCTCTCCAGAGTAAATGCCCTTTCCCCTTCCCTTGTTTCTTTCCCCTTCTCCCTTGTCTTCGATCGCCTGTCTTTGTCTCTTATTCCCTGCCCTTTGTCCCTCTGGTGCAAATAAATCTCATTTGTACTGAGAACTTGGTCTTGGGGCACCTTCTGCCAATACAGGTTCCTTTAACCACCAGGAAAGCTAGCCTGAGGTACCATCTGGAATGGTAGAACCATTCACAGGCATATCCCAGTGGGAGGAAGGCAGGTCACAGAGAGCACGCATGGCCTCGCAAGGGATGCTGGGGTTCCCACTTCTTCCTCTGTCTCTTTTACTTACAGGCCTGCTACAATATGAGCCGATTCTCTCACCACACACTCCAGCCACACCGAACAGGCTCAAAAGCAACGAGACATACAAACCAGGTGCTGAAACCTCGAACTGTGAGCCAAGCAAAACTTTCCTGTTGTAAAGTTGAAGGTGCTTTATCCCAATGGCTGCAAGCTGCCTCATGCTGAAAACTATTCCTGATTTCTGCTCCATGAGGGAGGCCTGAGCACATCTAGGACAGGAATCTGATTAAACCAGTTCCTGTTCTGCACTCTTTTCGGCCGTCCTTACCTATGAGTTTCTTTCTTTCTTTTTTTTTTTTTTTAATTATTTATTTATATGGGGAAGAAAGTTACGAAGCACTTTTTGAAAGCATCTGCTAACTTTAAGACTGTGACTAGAAATCAAAGCCAGAGATACCAAAGGCTATTAACAATGAATTACATTTAGCTTAGCTATGTCAGCATGAACCATACATGATAATTAGGGTTATTTTGCAAAGTAGAGTTGTGTGTCTGATCTGGTTTTGTCTTCTTCTTTCTGGTTTCCTTTGCAGACCTGAAATGTTATCTCTGCTCTCCTGCAAGTATTTGTTTCACTCTCTCCATCTTATTTCCTACTGTAAACTGTCATTACGGGCACAATGAAACAAATCCACTTGCTGTGGGCATATAATCTCTACCCCAAGAGATAATTATCAGATCTCATGGGAATTTTTGCTTTCACTCAACTCATAATAATGGCTCTTTTCTCTGAAGATGCTTCATCACGTTTAGTAGAATGTAATCACAAACCATGGTGTGATTTGAAGTTGTTTAAAACCCATCTCCTATGAGAAAAAGAATGGGGGAAGTTAATTATATCTAATGGTCCTTGATCTCCCTAGAGAATAGCCCTTCCTGTCTGACAGAAAACAGTGGTTGTAGAAACCGAGATCTAATAAACAGCCTCAGTGCTCTACAGAAGCTGAGTGGCCACTTCTTTGCTCCTTCAGAGCTGCTGTACGAAAAGCGTGTAGAATCACATTGCCTCAAAACTAGCAAGCAGAAGAAGGGTCAAAAATCTAACACTATAAAAAAAATGAGAAAGAAATCCTTTTGAGTTCCAAATCATACACCACATTGTAAATGTTGCACTTGTATTCAAGTATGGCAACTATCCTGAAGGTTTTACATATTGGCAAGTATAGAAAATAATGAACTATTGATCCAAAAGAAAGTTAGGAAGTGTTGAGCTTAACTGAACTGTCTACCGCCTTTTCAAAAGTATGTTGATGTAGTTGGAGAAGGGATGGGGGCAAGCAATCTATTGATCTACATCAAAGCCCTCCAACCCACAATGCCAAAAGAAGGAGGGGGTGGAAATTAGATACAGTCTATACAAGCCAAGTTTGTAACTAAGAAATAACCTGGTAAGGATGAAATTTCTGAGACCTCCTGATATCCGAGATCACTGTCATGAGATGTTTATCTTGCGACCCATTGTGAATTTTATTAGTACAGCACATAAAGCGTAGTGGTAAGTCTTTCACGTAGCAGCAGATGCATATGATGGTAAGTGGTGCTCAGTGGATTTTATCTCGCTAAGCGTCAGAGTACTGACAACCTTCCCCAAGACGTCTTTTCTCTTTGTTTCTGAAAAGAAAGGATGAGTTGGGTCTGGCATGTAATAGATCATTTTATTATTATTTTGCTTCTCATGAGATGGACTGTGTGGTGCAGTTAATTCCTCTACACAGAAAAATTCCCTCCTCTAAGGAGGAAAGAGGCTCATAAGCCACTAGAAGCTGATGAAACTTACAAGGCTAAGGGAGTTCCACAAGCAACAAGACCCATGAAGCTCTGCAAAACAAAACAAAACAAAATTTTATATATATATATATATATATATATATATATATATATATATATATATATATATCTGTGAAAAATGCTACAGGAGAAAAGATTGTTTACTAGAGCCACTTGCAAGTTATGCATGGGGCTCCAAGAACTGCCAGTAAACTTTCTAGCTGAACAATCTGTAGTTGAGTGGAATAATTCTTCATATCTGTTCTTAGTGTTTTGTTTGTGAAGAACAGAGGTTTTTCCTATCTTCCCAGAAGAGAGGAATTCTATCCAATAGACTGCTTCATCTCCAGCATATCAGCCATTTATTACACTAGGAATGTGGCTCACATCAGTCAGCCACAATAAGAAGTTCTGGGGTGAGCTGACAAGGAGAAGTTCATTATCTTCATAACCTAGATCTCATTTGCACATGCCTGTCTACTGAACAAATATCCACGGTATGTTCATTAGCTACCAGGCATAGTGTCACACAATGTGGAATGGAAAGATGAATTTGACATGGTTTAATCACTGGGGAGAAAAAAGCAAGCTAATTACAGTCCCACCAAAAGCAATCAGCCCTGCAAGGATTGCACATGCACAGTGCTTAGGAATAATGATATGGGGGGGGGGTCCAACTTATGAAGAAAATTCGCTCCGATCTGAGTAGACATAAGCTTGATAGATCAGAAGATTAGATCAGGACTCAGGAGTCCAGGTGGCATGTGTGGAGGCAAGATCTGTGTGACTCACTGGGGGGCCTCAAAGTACAAGACACTGTCTGTAGCAGGAATTTAAAATGTTGAAAGCACTTGGGGTAAGTATAGACAAACAGTATTCTCAGTTAGTGAAGAGACCTAGGTTCCAACCAAAAGAGTCTGTATTTTGTAAAGGTGTCTTTTAGAACACTTGAAGGGAGTTAAAATAGAACATCAAAACAGCCCAATATGAGCTGGAAATAGTGATCTGGCTGCTCTATGGAAGAAACAAGGGCAGAGCTGGAAAAAATACATATTCCTTAAAGCAAACTAGCAAGAGAACATGAAACAAGAAATGACCACAGCCTGCATAATAATCACTGGTATTTAAAAAAAATCTTAATCTGTGATGGTTAACAGTATTAGTAATCTGTAGTGTGTTAAAAATATGATTTCATTTCATCCTATGAATAGGTGTATATATTCATATCAAAGATAAAGGAGCTGAGATTTCTGAAAATTCAGATCTTTTGAGTAAGGCTTTAAAGGTGTTGATAAACCAGAATGTAGATTCAGTATATATTAACTTTAGAATATGTATCAGCCACCATCTGGCATATTGCCAAGGTCATGGGCAAGCATCTTCAACTACTGCTCTGCCATTAATTAAGAATAATGCATATGGAGACTGAGAGTTTGAGAGAAAGAAAAACAAGAACTATTTTTATCAATGCCAATTCAAAATGCCAAGTCAATATGATATGAGAAAGAATGAGGTTTAAGTGGTTAGAACAAAACCTGTAAAATAATCCAAAGGAAATAAAATGCAAGAATTTAATTTCATTTTGTCAGACACCTCACAACTGCCTTTTTCAACTAAGAAGTCACAACATTTTGTTAAAAACATTTTTCAAAAATCATAGTGGTATCAGAAAATCTTTTTGTCATTAAAGTAATGTTTAGAACACATCAACAGACACTAATCACGACTTTAACAGTTCCTGGGGTTATTCTTCATAAAGGTGAACCTACAGGCCAACAGTAGGAACTTCAATGAAGATAACACTAGTAACTTTTCAAGCATTCATGAGCTTGTACTTAATAATTGGGTTTACATAATTTTATTATTTTTATTTAATTTCAGAAGAGAAAATTGCTTATGTTATTTAACTTTTGAGAGTTTAAGGAGAAGAGTATTAAAAAAAGAACTGAAGAATGAATATGACTCACTATTGTGATATTTTTAATCACTATAAGTGGAACACAACTCCCTTCAGCTTCATTCTTCTGTGAAAACACTGCACATCCTAAGAGAGGCAGCACTCATTCAGTTTTTCTTCCTTGTGAGTTGTTGCTTTCATCTGACAGTGATCACTGAGTTCTGTAAAGTTTGGTCAGACCTGACGAGATCAGTAGCGTTATATCCATGATGGTAAAGAGACTAAGGATTAGCTAATGTGGAAGGAAGGGTACATACTTTTCACTGCATGCTCACAGAGGAATGCAGAAAGATAACATGGGCTGAGCCAAAAGTGAGCTCTCTGTAGGCAGTAAAGGAAAAGGGCCACGGCGATCAAATAAATGTTAGTGCAAAGAACCATCTCCTAACAAGACAGCAGCCAAAGTCTGAGACTAGCAAGACTGACAGGGCTAGTGGCCAGTACATGAGTCAGTCAAAGTCAACAGCGATGAAGTAGCAATCAAAGATGGAAAGGGAGGGTTCTGCATGTCACCAGCCCCCTAAAGAGAGCAGAGAATGACTGTCTCCTCAGTTGGGCCCAGGAAGCACACACTGAGCATACCTCCCACTTATTGACTCAAGAAATTAACCAAGCATCATAATGTTACCTCATCCCTTACCAATCCCAACCTCAATTCTTATAAAAAGTTTGTAAATCAGATACCACATGGCAAATGCATCAGTCTTCTTCCACTAATGGGCAGAGGTAGGAGGCAGGACAGCCTCTTGGTCTTCCATGTTGTTCCTTCTTTTTGCTTACTCCTGATTTGTCTGCATATTGCCCAGTAACTGAGTTCCTGGGTCACACACATTTGGGTTGAGAAAGGCCCTGTTGCTGGAAACAAACAAACAACAAAATCTTCACAGTAAGAAAAGGAAATAGCTGCCTCAGGGCCTCGGATTGCCACTTTATTCACAGCTGTCAAAGAAGAATTAACTGATAAGGTACCATTGAGTGGGCATGAGAACAAGAACAGAATACTGTGTATGGCAAAATGGTAATATATTCACCTTGGCTCCAGTAATCATATTTGCCTTCATTCCAAGCAGTAGATTTAACAGGCTTTTCTTGGTGTGAAAGAGAAGGCAGGGCATTAGCAATCAAGGTGGTTGATAACATACCAATTGACCTGTGAAGTAATACCTTATAAATGCATCTTTATGAATACTAGTACTAAACAATCTAAACTTAAATGAAATTTCAGGCTCAGGCTTTGGAGGGGAGGCAGTTATCAAAATGGTTTTATTTACCCTGCCTTCCCATAGTCATTTTTATAAAACGATAGTTTATCTGAAGAAGTGCCTAACTATCAGATATGCTCACTGTGGAGAAGAATCTGTGATGTCTGGATTCCTAAGGAACGGGTGAGTTTGAGAGTAGGTTTTCTTTTACAGTCCTTACAGTCCTGGTATGCCTAAGTCTCTACCCTGCTAATTATATCGCAAAGATCTATTTTCTAGTTGCCACAAGGGTTGTCTCTTTCACATTTGGGCTGAACTAGTTAGTACAGCTCCCACATCAGTCCAAGACAGCATTCCCTGAGGATATACATATTTTCACAAAATAAAACCATGTTTTTTCTTTACCTCCTCCTAGGAGCCATTTTTTTCTCTAACTCTCCAACTTGTCTTTTTAGTTTAGACGCCACTAAGTTTCATACCAGCTATTACACATTGGTGAATCTTGCATAGATACTAAATGTAGACTATTCACAAAAGGATGGTATTCATTGAGAACCCAGAAGGAATGTGGTGGTTCTTAGTTCTGATGTTCATATGTGGTATTTCCACTCTTCTTTCTTTTTTATCCTTTTTTCTTTTCTTGTTCTTGTCCTCTACCTCCTCCTTTTTTTCACAAATATCTTATTACTAAGCAAGGTAGACAGGTATTATATTATGCTGCTTTCTGAAGGCCAAGCAGGGAGAAATACTGTAATTGCAGAGTATTACTAGTAAATAACTCCATGTGGCCTTATTTCAGGTTCCACATATCATTTTAATAACCCAGTCTCTGCTGTTAGCTGCGAAATCCTTGAATGTATTTCACTATCTGCTTAGAGAATATTGAGTTTATGGGATGACCAAACGAAGCCTGAAAATTTATTGTAAAGAAATTGTGAGGGTTCTATGGAGACAGTCATTTCAACATAGAACTGAGCAGTAAGCAAACAGTATAGAGCTGGCCTGGATGATGTTTTAACTGGGATAGCCATACCCATCACCATCATGCATCATTGTCAAGATCTCCCCATTGCTTTGTTCCTCTTGATTCTGATTAGCAGCTATCAGTCCTCTCCCTACTTGATGATAAGGCTAACATGATGATTCACTGGCACCTTGCTTCTGGCAGAGTCTCTCACATACCATCATTTTAATGTCCTAAAGGCAGTTGGGTTGGCACGATTATGGCTATTCTATGCATAAGGAAAAGTAGCCTAGGAAAGCTAACACAATGTAGTTGAGTATGAACGGTCTTTATCCCAATAATAGACCTGTTCTTTGCTTTGTTTGCCTGCCCTTCCACTAGAGGAGGGGAGCTTGCTTAGCATGAAGACTCCTAAGGTGTGACCTTAGTAACTCAGAGAGGCAAACAAAGAAAAAGGAAAATAAGGAGTTCGTACTGTGCATGCTTATTTAAAGTTTGTTTTAGTATTTAAGTATTTTATAAGCACATTCATATCAATATTGGCATGTATTCCCATAACATTTCAAAGGGTGGGTGAATATTTATTGACTACTGTGAAACTGCTTAACCTAATATTTTGTTTTTGACATGCTTAAATTTTAAAGCCAAAAAAACCATGTCTACCAAGAATCTTTTAAGTGAAAATACTTCATATATATATATATTTTAATTTAATTTAATTTTTTATTATTAGTTACATTTTATTAACTCTGTATCCCAGCTGTATCCTGCTCCCTTATTCCCTCCCAATCCCACCCTCCCTCCCTCATCTCCACCCTGCCCCTTTTCAAGTCCACTGATTGGAGAGGACCTCTTCCCCTTTCATCTGACCCTGTTTTATCAGGTATCTTCAGGACTGCTCCTCCCTTGGGGGGTGGGGAGGTCATCAAAACAAAACGACTGCCTACAGATTTAGAAAGAATCTTCACCAACCCTTTATCTGACAGAGGGCTAATATCCAGTATATATAAAGAACTAAAGAAGCTGAAAAGCAGCAAACCAAGTAATCCACTTAAAAAATGGGGAACAGAGCTAAAAAGAGAATTCTCGATAGAGGAATATTGAATGGCAGAGAAACTTAAAGAAATGCTCAACCTCATTAGCCATCAGGGAAATGCAAATCAAAATGACCCTGAGATTTCACCTTACACCCATCAGTATGGCCAAGATCAAAAACTCAAGTGACAACACACGCTGGAGAGATTGTGGAGAACGGGGAACCCTCCTTCTTTGCTGGTGGGAATGTCAACTGGTACAACCACTTTGGAAGTCAATCTGGTACTTTCTCAGACAATTAGGAATAGTGCTTTCTCAAGACCCAGCTATACCACTGCTAGGTACATACCCCAAATTTGCACAAGTACACAACAAGGACATTTGCTCAATCATGTTTGTAGCAGCTTTATTTGTAATAGCCAGAACCTGAAAACAACCCAGATGTCCATCAACAGAGGAATGGATACAGAAATTATGGTATTTTTACACAATGGAATACTACTCGGCAATCATGTATTCTTAATATTTGTCAGGGGATACATCCATTTAAGTAGAATATTCGTTTTAAAAACTTGTGCATAAATGTATTTGAATACTACCAAAACATAGTAACCTGTTTAGAGAGTACATATTGGGCAACACTCATGTAAGATAATTTTGATTTAGTTACTCAAGTTCAATTAAACCCTACTGCTCTTTGACTCTCTATATCAGCTCAGTTATTATTTACAACACAATTCAGCAAGATATTTGAACAAATCTGCATGGAAATAAATATTTGTGTGTGTGTGTGTGTGTGTGTGTGTGTGTGTGTGTAGCCCACCTGGGGGTCAAGGGATGACTTGCAGAACTCAGTTCCCTCCTTCTACCATGGAACTGCTCCCAGGAAACAAGTTCAGGTGTTCAGGTTTGCAGGCTCAAGAATTTCCTGTTGAACTACCTCCCTTGACCTGAAGATTCAGTTCATGTTGTTGCAGAAATCAAACAATGCAGAAATTTCAGGAATTGGAGGATTCACCTTTCATATATTGGGGTATACAACTGAACAAATGCTTTGAATAGCTGAAACCTGCTCCACAGTTTCTTACAGCTTTCATAGACTGTAGAACATCACTTCATTCTTTACTGTTATTAAATTATGTGACTGAGGACCCGCTAGCAGGAGTTATCTGTAGCAAACATGGTTTATAAAAAATGGAACCAGGTCTCATCAGGGCTGGCTGCATCATCTTCCTTTGTGGTCTGGCAAAGCTGCACCCCACGAGGAGAGGTGATCAAAGAACCAGCCACTGAGTTAATGTCAGAGACAGTCCCTGATCAGCTTACTAGGGAACCCACTTGGAAGTTGAACAGCCTATGGGCTTTCTCTGAACCGAGGGTCTAGCTCCTCTCTATTCATGGTCCTTGGTTGGAGTATCTGTCTCTGCAGGTCTCCTGGGCCCAGGGATTTTTGGCTCTGTTGGTCTCCTTGTGGAGTTTTTGTCCCCTCCAGGTCTTTCTATCTCTCCACAAGGTTTCCTGCACTCTGCCCAAAGTTTGGCTATGAGTCTGATCATCTCCTTCAATACCCTGATGGGTAGAGTCTTTCATGCTGGGAGCCAAAGCTATCTAGTGAAGACTAAGCTATCTACTGAAGCCTAAGTCAATTAGTGAGTCAAAGCTATCTAGTGGAGACAAAAGATGTTTGCTAGGCCAAAGCCAAATAGTGAGCAAAGATCATTTAGTGGAGACCTAAAGCTATTTAGTGAAAGTTATCTAGGACCCTAACTCATGGGTGAGAGACTGTGAGGACATCCTTTTGTTAGAGCATCCATGAGAAAACATCCCTAAGTTATCTTGCAGGCACCCTATTTAACACATGAAAGCACTCTTCCTGTCTCCTGCAGCAGCTAATTACCTTCCCCCTTTCCTGCCTTCTCCCTATATAAGTTGGGCAAAAATTTCTAATAAACGGAAGCCTTAATCAGACAAACAGACTTGATTTTCTTCCTTGCGCTTCTTGTCCCCTCCCCCCCCCCCAATTCCTTCCACTCTCCTTCCTTAGGAACCCCGTTGAAGCCCTGCTGGTCCGGGGCACTTTCAGAGGCCCCCTGTGGAAGATTCCTGTCCTGTTCCCTGTCTTCTCCTACTTCTGAAGTGTATCCCCTTTGCCATTCTGAATGAGGAAGCAGGACAGTCTCTGGCATGAACCTTGTTGCCTGCACCTTAATCACTTCCTTCTGGAAAGGAACCAATAAGATTAAAGAAGTTTGTTCTTTTTTTTTTTTTTTTTCCCCAAGTCACTGTTTTTAAAGATAAAGAGAAGAGACTTGGGCCTCATGGAGGAAGTCATCAACCTGACAGGAGCACAGCATATCACATGGGACTCTTAGCTATAAGTGCAAAAGTCCTTAGAACTCCAACTGATTTCCAATCTCCCCAATGGAAGATTGGCACATTCATTTTTACGTAGCTGTTTTAAGACACAATTCATATGTCATACAATTAAGAGGATATTTCATTTACTTATAGTATACTCAGAGTTGTGTCACCATCAGTAATGATTTTAGATATTTTTTTATTATTATCAATTATACTTTATTCATTTTGTACCCCCATAAGCCCCTCCCTCCTCCCCTCCCGACCCCACCCTTCCTCCCTTTTCTGCATGCATGCCCCTCCCCAAGTCCACTGATAGGGGCGGTCTTCCTCTCCTTCTTTCTGATCTTAGACTATCAGTTCTCATCAGAAGTGGTTGCATTGTCATCTTCTGTGGCCTGGTAAGGCTGCTCCCCCCTCAGGGGGAGGTAATCAAAGAGCAGGCCAATCAGATTATGTCAGAGGCAGTCCCTCTTCCCATTGCTATGTAACCCACTTGGAAACTGAACTGCCATGGGCTACATCTGTGCAGGGGTTCTAGGTTATCTCCATGCCTGGTACTTGGTTGGAGTATGAGTCTCTGGGAAGTTTCCTGTGTTCAAATTTTCTTGTTCTGTTGCTCTCCTTGTGGAGTTCTTGTCCTCTCCAGCTCTTGCTATTTCCCACTTCTTACATAAAATTCCATTCACTCTGCCAGACAGTTGGCCATCAGGCTCAGCATCTGCTTTGATAGTCTGCAGGGCAGAGGCTTTCAGAGGCCCTCTGTAGCAGGTTCCTAGGTTGTTTCCTGTTTCCTTCTTCTTCTGATGTCCATCCTCTTTGCCTTTCAGGATGGGGATTGAGCATTTTAGTTAGGGTCGTCTCTTAATTACTCCTAGTAAAAACCATTATTCACCATTCCTTTATTTTCTTGTTTACTTTGAAGTTATTTATTTCATTTCTTATTAAATTTTTCTTATTTTGGTTCAGATAACAAAATATGCAGTCATTGTGACTTTTTATACAAAGAATGATTTCCAGATTTATTGATGCTGTAATGTTGACTAATACTTTTCTCCTGTTTACTGCTAAATAATATTCCATTGATGCATTTACTTTATAGATATTTTTAAATTTAATAAAAATAATATTTGGATCTTCTTTTCTTTTGGCTCACATGTCACACTACTAAAAATATTTGTGTTACCCCTATGGCCCTCCCCTAGTACACTGATAGAGGAGGTCCCCTTCTATTTGACCTTAGCCTATCAGGTCTCATCAGGACTGTCTGCTGCATTGTCTTTCTCTCTGGACAGACAAGGCTGCACTGTCCAGGGGGAGGTGATCGGAGTGAACCTGACACTGAGTTCATGCCAGAGACAGCCCCTGCTCCCCTTACTAGGGACTCCACTTGTAGACTGAGTTTATGGGCTACATCTGAGCCGGGGTTCTTGTTTGGGGTATCATTCTCTTCAGGGCCCCAGAGCTCAGTTTTTATGGCTCCGTTGGTCTCCATTTGGAGCCCCTGTCCCTTCTGGGGGAGAAGAGGAAGGAAGGGTGGAATTGGGAGGAGATGAGGGAGGGGGATCACAGCCTGGATACAAATTGAATGAGTTGTAATAAATGATAAGAAAAAAGAAGTGCTAAAGATGTGTTATAGTGAAATATAAGAATGAAATCTTTCTGAATTTAGATAAAAAATACAATGAGATATGTAATATACATATGCATGTATACATACATATTTATGACAACTCTAATTCTGTTCTGGTTACTGAGTGAAATCTGATTTAATTGTCAAATTTATAGTATTCCAATAAATCAGATATATAGAATCAGAAAAAAAGAATATTTGTGTTCATTTTTATTGGGTATAATACTGATGATTAAAAAGACTACCAGACAATAATTAGATAATCTAATTTATTGCTTAAAAATGGTATTGTCTATTAAAAACATAGAAAGGATTTTAAGTGTTTACCATAAAGAAACGATAAAAGACAGACATGATAAACCTGATTTAAACATATACAATATGCATGTGTATCAAACACTCATAAGCTATCTTGTTAATGTGATTTAACATTTCATATATTTGTTACAATGAGTTTTTAAATTAAATAATTTAACTCAGTTTGTAGACCTATATTTTTCAAAATTTTATAAAATTATTATATAAACTATTATTTTGTTTTCTTACAAATATATTTTTATCTACATGTAGTATTCATTTATGACTTAAACAAGATTCACTACTTCCGTTTGATCATTTTCCATTAATGAAGAGGTAATAGGTACTTCAATTAAGAAAACTCCTACTTCTGGTAGAAAAAAAATGATGAAATTTATATTTGAACAACATAGTTTAGAAGCTCCATAAAAGAGTCATTATAAAAGTCTTGTCTTAAATTTTTGATTTTGTATTTCAAATAAAATGAGAATCACTAAACCACACTTTGAAAATATAATGATATCTAGCATTTTAATGTGGTAATTTAAAACATAAAAACCGAAAAATACTCAAATTGTGGGTCTTCACTGTTGATATTATGTAGCAGAAAGGGCCTTCTTCGATATGAAGTGATGGTTATATGATTTTAAATAAACACAATGTAACAGACAATCAACAGGCAGAGGAACTTAAAGCCCTTTGTAGAGGAAATAATTCTAACTCACTGCTCTTACAGAGGATCTTTGTGCAGTTCTGCACACTCATGTGGAGGTTTATAACCATCTATAACTCCACTTCCTGGGAACTGGACATCCTCTTATCACCTCTGTGGACGCCAGGCACATGCATGATACATGCACACCATGAAGGCAAAACAATCACATATATAAAATAAAATGAAGTAAAACAAATTATTATTATTATTATTAATTTCACTTTATTCACTTTGTATTACCCCTGTGGCGCCCTCCCTCCTCCCCCCTCCTAATACCTTCTTCTGTCCCCATTCTCCATGCATGCCCCTCCCTAAGTCCACTGATAGGAGAGGTCTTCCTTTCTTTCCTTCTGATCCTAGTCTATCAGGTCTCATCAGGAGTGGCTGCATTGTCTTCCTCTGTGGCCTGGTAAGGCTGCTCCTCCCTCAGGGGAAGGTGATCAAAGAGCAGGCCAATCAGATTATGTCAGAGACAGTCCCTGCTCCCGTTACTATGGAACCCACTTAGACACTAAACTGCCATGGGCTACATCTGTACAGGGGTTCTAGGTTATCACCATGCATGGTTCGTGGTTGGAGTATCAGTCTCAGAAAAGACACAACACCAACAGCACAGGCTCTAAGAGCAACAATTAATAAATGGGACCTCATGAAACTGAAAAGCTTCTGTAAAGTGAAGGACACTGTCGTCAGAACAAAACGACTACTTACAGACTGGGAAAGGATCTTCACCAACCCTATACTGACAAAGGGCTAATATCCAGAATATATAAAGAACTCAAGAAGTAAAACAAAATTTTAAAAGTGGCACTTAACCAAGGAGGTAAGAAATCTCCATACACTCGAGACTTTGAGTAAGACTGAAGGCAGAGTGCCAAATTTGTTTTTGATGTGAGTCCTACACACAGACTCCTGGAAAGGAGACCTAGACATGGTCAGACTGATAGGTTCAGAATAAATCTAAGACAGACTATGAAGATATAGGCGATGCCCATAAAACTGAGCTCTGTATCATGATTTTGATGCCCTAGTGTGTCTGCCTAGTTGTGTGATTTTGAGGCCCTTTCTCAGGCCCCTGACTTTCTTCATATACATAATGGCAATAGCTTCATCACAGAATGCCTGTGAGGCTCTGTTGTAGTTATTCCAAACCTTCGGTTTGTAACCCCTTTCTCAGGGGTCTCTTATCAGATGTGCTATCTATCATATATTTATGTGGTGATCCATAACAGTAGCAAAAATACAGTTATGAAGTGGCAACAAAATAATTTTATGGTCGAAGGTCACCACAACATGAAGAACTGTATTAAAAGACTGCAGCATGAGGAAAGCTGAGAACTACAGCTCTATTGGGATAATAAATAAATATGCCACTATTCATGAATGAGCTCATTGTTTCTGCTACGTCACAGACTTATGGCTTCTGAAGTGCCTTATGCCTATTGACTCATAGGCTCTTCACACTAATCCTCATAGGAAGGGGTACAGTTTGAAGTTTGTAAGGATTTGATATCATTTAGAGATGTAGGAACTGGTTTGTTTTCTCTGCCAGTTAAAGAAAAAGTGTTACCAGAAATCACAGACAGTTCCAGCAGTGCCATCAAAAGATACCTAGCAAAGCAAGGTCTCTTCTTCCAGGTCCTAAGGTGCATCAATTAAAAAATTTATGAATGGACACAAACAGAAGCTCCAGAACAATTAGAATTCAAAAGAAAAGCCCCAGGCAGGCAAACCATAAATCTCAAAGCTGCCTAGAAGGGAGGGAAAAAAATGAAGAAGGAACAAAACAAAAATGAAACATGTTGCTTGAGTAAGGAGGCATGGAGGTCAGCAACCAGACTACAGGCACCATGGCGGGAGGGGAGCTTTAGAGAAAGAGCAAGGAATCCAGAAACATTAACAAGCACTGGCTAGCATCTCGAAGAAAAGCAAGAAAAAATAGTTACACCTTATTAGTCAGACTTTAGGAAGGCAGGCAGACCCAGCTGACCCTCGTGTTGTCTGAAATCACAGGGACTGGATCAGAAGGCAAGAATTCTGGAAGAAAAAGTGTCTATTGTCTTTAAGTGAACCCTACTTCATAAACATGGTTCCCTAGCCAGGTCTCTGACCTGCTCCACTGATTAAACCTTCAGGGAGGAGACAAAGACATGTCTCCACCTAGAGGCAAATTCCATCTTTACAGATCATTTGCTGAAAGTTACAAACCTAAAATAACAAAGACAGGCTTTATTTTTGAGCACTGTTGACAGTAAATATGACTGTAGAGTCATAACATAAAATCTAGCGTATTTTCTTTTATATTTGTTTTGTACACAGTTATATTTTTGAAACCAAGTTTGTAAATAATAACAAATAGTAACCATAGACTTTAAAAAACACCTGGTTTATTTCATGAGTGTTGTAAGCACCAAGAGATGACTTAATGTTGAGACTTAAATTGCTGTCCAGCGCTCTTATTATTTCCCTAGGTCATACCGCATGATTGGCATAAGGTTTGATGTAGTCATGCAATCCTTTGCGGGCTAACTCACTGTTATTGCAAAGGCGAGTAACTTCATGACTCACAACAAGCACATCATCTGAGGGACGAGAAGAATCAAGATCGGGCTATGTATGCTATGACTGAGTCTTTACTGGATCGCCAGATCTCTCATTTCTCTTCCAGTGTGTTAGTCACCACGACACTGCAGCTCAGGCTCTGAAATCAGGGTCTTCTAAGTGCCTACACGTAGACTGACATCTGTCGGTGTTTCGGGGAGTTTAGGGGTCGATGGAGTGAGACAGGCTGGAAAGAGAACTCATGGTCACAATCAGGTCCTCCACAGTTCTTCCCTGGACATCCTAACTTTGCTTCTTCTTTGTATGCTGACTAAGGCACTACCTGGTATTCCTTTGGGTCTCCTTTAGGGGAGAGGAGATATGTAGCCCTCAAGCTGCATCTGGTCTGAAGAGTGAAAGAAATGTTCAGTCTTTCTACTGTTTGCTCTGGATTGCCGGTTCCCTCAGTTATGACCTCAGTGCTTCTGTGGGTCACCTAGTGTTGTGGAACACTGGGTAGTACAACTTTTCAGGCTGTGGCTGCTGAAATACCCGTTTACTAACGTAATTGGTCAGAGATGTTCCAAAAGTAGATTGCATGAGGGATATCTCTCCACAGTGGCTGCTTGTAAGATAGGGAACATGAGGGTCTATTAACTCTGCCAAAGTGCTGGCTCTTTTTTCTTTACTATTGGTCCCCTATAATAAGAAATTTAGTGACCAGATAGCCACCACATAAAGTTCAGTGGGACTGTTGGTCTGCACGTAGCAGTGTTTCTTCCTTTGGGGACCAGGATCTTTAAGCTCACAATTTTACAGTCATCAGAGCAAGAAGAATAAATATTGTATATAGGTCATGTAGAACACTGATGCATACCTGTTTTACTTCTATGCTTCTCACTGATGTCTTCTATTTTTCTGACAGGACGGAGCTAGTGATATCCATTGATTGAGGACTATGGTGTGTCAGAAGGATGCCATCAAACTCTCACAGGAAGCATGTCTGAGCTTATGCTTCCACTGTCTTTCCATGGGATATTGGATCACTCTCCTTGATTAATGTGATCTGAGGGGCTGGCATGCAGCACATCATGAATCTTATGTCCATGTTGCACCAATGAGTTCTCTTGATCTAAAATAGTGATAAGTAAATATATGTATGTATATACATACATATATACATATATTTGCATATGTCACTCAGAAAGTGGCGTCGGCAGAGACCATGTGGCCAGGAAATGCAAATTGATTTTAAAAATAAATATCTCTTCCTGTCAAAGAGATAACGCTTCCAAGATGGAAGGAACATAATTCTGTCAACTTGCCACCAAGCCACTGGGTCGTCTTTCAGGAAATAATGAGCTATTGAAGGCTAAGTTGCACCAATGAGCTTCCACTTGGAGCTAGATAGTTTTGATGAGAGGAAGTATACTCACTCTGTAGAGTCCATGCATAACCTCCACCTCCAAATTCCGAAGCCCCCATTTCATGTATTCTTTGTGTTAGCCTGTGAGAGGTCACTGACAGAAACTGGCTCACATCAACTAGCTCAATCATCCTCTCTACCTGCTTGCCCATGTCTCTTTTACGATAGCTACTTCCTGTTGGGTGTGAAGACATGACGGCACAATTTTAAAGTGTCTACTTCCACATTTCTATCCATATGCCATCACTTTAGATGTCCCTGTCATTGACCTTCTAGTATGTCTCCTTATGGGGTTCTATATGTCCAAAATTAATCATTGTGAGCGTGTGTGTTTTTATTCTTTCTGTACATTAAGCAAACAACCAAGTTCACTTATGCCTACTAATATTCTCTTTCTTACTTGTCTTTCAAACCTTTGGATGAGTAAAAGAAGACAAACTATATCATCTGTGATTGGAGGAGCTACATCCTTAAGAAAACATTGAGACATAGGTAAGGTATGTATGTTTTTACATACCAAGATATAGTTATGGCTGAGGACAGACAGTATAGCTCCATTAGCAGCTTAAGGAATGTGTGCTTTTGTGGTGAAGACAGACCTAGACTGAGTGCAGCAACCTCTATGGGAAAAAAAAGGAAAACATTTAAGGATGAGAATTGCACTGCACTGCCATATTAAAAAACTAGGCCACCGGGAAGGAAGACGAACTCAGTCCTCATGTGAATCGATGAGCTGGGATGTCTGGGTAGGAAGGCTCCTCTATTCATCAGAATGAATACAGAGGGAATACAGGAGGGAGGGTGTGACTGGGAGGAGAGGGGGAGGGGCTCTATGATGGAAATGTAAATTGAATTAATTAATAAAAAAGTGAAAAACAACCCACAAGTGGTAGGTGAATCTATGGCATCAATGTGCTGGGAAACTGAAAAGTTGGAGAATATTTAGTGCTTGGTAAGTTAATACCATCTCTTCTCCTTTTCTTGTCATTTTTACTTCATGGCATTTGGATATACTTTTGTATTTTCTGAATGTGTCAGACAGAGATGATTGCTTGGCACCAAATTACAGGAAGAAGCTTAAAGAAATGTTCTTAAGAACAGAATGAGGTAGCACAGGATTGCAGACGAGGGGTATTGTGGTGTCTCTGGGGCCTGCATCCTTGATGGAATCATTCAGGAAATGAAGATACTGTCCCTAGACTTTGCATCACATGTCCTGCAATGTCTGTGCTGTGACTTCCTATAGATTTATGACATATCTCTGCCTCCTGAGTCGCCATTTGCTATTTCTGCCTTAAGAGAACTACTCATCCCTCCAAGAGTTATAAAGGTGTTATTGCCACCACTGAGAATGTTCCCCTCTATGATCTGTCTCTCCTCTCTTAAAAGACCTTCATGATGCCTCCTTATTAGTTTTCTACCTTCTGTGGATATGACAATTTAAACACATACTTAATGATTCAAAGATAGCACCCACATATAAATGAAAGCATGCAATGTTTGAGTTATTTGTGTATTTTAACATTGGTTGCATGTGCTTGTGTGCATGCCTGTGTGCATGTGTGTAGTTGTCTCCTAATATGTGTTTATTCTACATTAGTACAGTCAACCAACCAAAGGCTGAAAATATTCAAAAGGCAAATTTTATCTATACTGAAGATGAGCATAATGTTCCTATCGTCCCTAAGCAACACAAACCTATTTACATAATACACTATATTTGGTGGGTTTGACACATGGTTTTAAGCACAAAGTGGGTTGTATAGGTTATATGCAAATTCTACATCATTTTATAGAAAGGATTTGAGCGTATAATAACTTTTGGGAACTTGAGCCAATTTCTGATGGGCACTAAGGGATGATTGTGCTTAGAATTATTACGTATTCTGAATGAATTTACCCCTTTTCATTATATAATTATCTTCCTTGTCTCTGATGGTTGTGTTGGACTTATAATGTATATTATATGATGGAAACAGAATTATATGCTCTCTATTATTTTATTTGTGTGTTATATCTTCCACTTTTTTCCAGTGAGTTATGAATAAAACTGTTAGCATCTTACGTAGCTAGAAGGGATAGCAGCACTCCAGGGTACCAGGGTCAAGTGTTTATACTGTAACCCTCCAGAACATGAATACGTTGAATCGTTGAGTTATTTCAATAACAGCTAACTTAAGAGGTACCACTAAATACTTTCTGAGAATCTCTTGTTCTCAGCTTTTTTATAGGAACACAACAATCGAATTGTCTTTATTTCATACTATTTAAGATATATATTTACCTATAAGCCAAAACTTTGATACTATATGAATCACTAACTTATGTATAATTCAGAAATTGTCATGAAGGCTTTAATTAATGTAGTAAAAACAACCTAATTTAAAATTGGAGTTCTTTTCACTTATACTTTGAGATTGATAAAAATTCTAAACATATTCATTATTAATATCTAGTAAAAGGATCTAATGTTACCATTTTAAAGTAATAAAAATATTTAAAAGTTATTTTTAATATAATTTTTCTACATGAATATTACTAAAACCATTGTCAAACAAATTCTATTAAGAGAGCTATAGGAAGTTTGGAATGTTACTACACAATAATAAAGACACAGACAGTCCGTTTTGGATCTACCTAACAACAGGTCCCATGTTATCATCTGCTCAATCAGGTCAGAATGGATTTTCACTAGCAAGATGCTATTCTCCAGGATGTGTTCACAACAGGAAATAAGAATAAACAAAAACTGCCCTGACACTGCCTACAGTGGTTCCTTTGCTCTTCATTAATGCTTTTCTTGTTAATGATGGGCAATTTTGTAGTCCTCCTGGGGACTGAAGAAAGGCTGAGTTAGTGGGAAGTGATAGGTTACACTTCTTTCTTTTTAAAAATTTATTCTTTATTACAATTTATTCACTTTGTATGCAGCTGTAACCCTCTCCCTCTTCTTCTCCTTGTCCTACCCTCTTCTCTCCCTATGCCCCTTTCCTAGTCCATTGATAGGGGAGGTCCTCCTCCCCTTCTATCTGACTCTACATCATTTCTCATTAGGACTGGCTGCACCATCTTCCTCTGTGGCCAGGCAAGGCTGTACCCACCCCCCCGATAGGGAGGTGATCAAAGAGCTAACCACTGAGTTCATGTCAGATGGTCCCTGTACCTCTTACTAGGGTACCCACTTGGACACTGAGCTGCTATGGGCTACATCTGTGCAGGGGTTTTAGGTTATCACCATGCATGGTCCTTGGTTGGAGTATTGGTCTCTGCAGGCACCCCAGGGCCCCGTTTTTTTGGCTCTATTGGTCTCCTTGTGGAGCTCTGTCCCCTCCAGGTCTTTCTATCTCCCTCTTCCATAAGATTCCCTGCACTCTGTCCAAAGTTTAGTAATTAATCTTAGCATGTACTTTGATACCTTGCTGGGTAGAAAAGATCACCCTGAGTGAGGTAACCCAGAAGCAGAATGACACACATGGTATATAATCACTTATAAGTGGCTATAAGCCATATATTATAGGATAAACATACTAAAATGTATACTCCTAAAGAAGCTAAACAACAACGAAGACCCTAGGGAAGATGTTCAATCCTCATTCATAAGGGCAAACAAGGTAGACATTGGAAGCAGGAGAATGCCTACCACAGGACTTATGAGAGGTGATACATTTATGGGGAATATCATGTGATATTTCAATGCATGTAAATTTTGAATATGGTTTAAATCAAGCTAAACATCCATTTGAGCATTTATTATGTCTCTATGGTGAAAACATTCAAAATTCCATCTTTCATGTTTACATGTAAATGTGTTTGCATGGATGACTGTAGGCTAGAGAATGATGTTGCCTGCCTTCTTCAGTTCCCCTCTATTTTATTTTTGACACAGGTTTCCACCGAACTTAGAGGTCTCAAGGTTGTTTAGGCTTCCTGGCCAGTGAATGCTAGGAATCTGCCTTTGCTTCCTCAGTAATGGGAATATAGACCCATATTGTTGCACTTGGCTTTTTATGTGATTGTAGAGGATTGAACTTGGATCCTTATGCTTACACAGCAAGCATGCTACCAACCAAGCCATCTCCCCAGTTCCCCAATCCTATCTCTTTCTAAAGACACAGTACATGCTCTTCTGTATTCATGTGTGATAGAACAAAAGAACCCGTTTCTTCCATCTAATTCTAATTTAGTACCTATGGATGAAGATCGTTCTTTGCCGTCCACCTCTTACATTGTTTTTGTTCTTGGTAATCAGTTCTCTAGTCCAAATTTTTACAAGGTCAAAGTGTTTCACATGTAAATGAGGTGATGGATTGTTTTTCTTTCCTTACTCAAGTCACTTACCATAATGAGAAATCATCCATATTACAGATGACAAAACTTCACTTTTCTGTGGTTGAACAGCATCAAAAGAGACAGGAGAAAGAGAGAGAGAAAGAGTAAAAACGTCTCCTTTTGGCTGTTTTGAGCAGTGCTACAATAGTGTTGAAGGATTTTCCTAGTATACTAATGATAGTTTAATAGTTTTAAATATTACATGAGTCTTGAATATATTTTGAGCTGACTTTTTATGTGTACCAAGAAATAGAGACACACTTTTATTTTCTGTGTGTATGTTTAATTGTACTAGCACTGTTTATTTATAAGAGACACTGCCCGTTTAGCTAATGTATGTTTTTAGCAGAGTCTGGACATGAGATGCTTATGAGATCAAAAATAAAGCACTTGCAGCTGGGTGCAGTGGTGCATGCCCAGCGCTCTGAAGGAAGAGGCAGGAGTACCTCTGTGAGTTCAAGACCAGCCTGGTCTACAAAGAGAGTCCAGGGCAGCCAGGGCTATACAGAGAAACCATGTCTTGAAAAAAAGCCAAAATAAATAAATAAACAAATAGATAAATAAATAAATAACAATAAAGCACTGAAAATAAATGTATTTTCAGTTTTGAAAACAGAAATGAGTATACATAGAGATTGATATGTTGGAGTTAAACGAAAGGCAATTGAGTGCATAGCTACTCAGATAATATTTTTAAAATAAGGAAATTAAAGTTTAGATTAATGTTCATGTTAAAATCCCCTAAAATAATCACATAAAAAGAATAGAAAATTGATGTAGAACTTCTACATGAAAGGTGATTACCAAAGAAATAAGAAACATAAAAGCAATACAAAATTGGGAAAAAAAAAAACAGGTAAGGTAAGTCAAGGAGGAATCATCAAATTAATTTAGTAGAATGTAAACAGAAATTGATACAAATCTCTTAACTAATGAATGATCTATTGAATAGTTAATGTCCAAGATAAACTGCTCTTGAACAGTTAACTACAACAAACACATTTACATATAAAAGAAAAATAAAATTAACAGCAACTAATGAAGCACTTGTGGTTTTTTAATTTAAAATACAGTTGACCCAACTTAGAGAAGATAGCTTATTGATATCAAGTAATTCTTACAAATATTAAGTAGGTAAGTTCCATGAGGACAAACATAATTAGAATCAAAAACAGTTAAAATACACACACACACACACACACACACACACACACACACACACACACCTAAGCCATAAACAGTAAATCAGCGTGGATATAGTGACTGTTAATTTAAGGAATGCCTTATAGGAAATATTCTCTATTTGCATAAATACAGTAATGCTACTACTTTGCAATTCTGTGTCTCAAGAAAACACTAGATAGATTTTATCCCAACATTAGAGTGCTCAGTCAAATGCTTGGGATCATTTGACTGAGCATACAGAGTAAATGGCAGGGAAAGAATTTGCTTGTAAGCAGGAGTCCCTGAGAGGAGATTGACCCTTGGCCCTTAGACTAGTGGCACAGAGGCTCTAGTGGGCTGCATCCAGCTGCTCTCCCCATGCTGCTCTCACTAAAAGTTTGGGTAGAATAAATTGATTCCTCTGTTTATTAATCTTAATGATTCTCTTGCTTCATGAAAAACTGGACAGTGAAGGCTGGCAATTGCCAGTTGTCCTAGTCTGAAGTTGTTAGGCTCTGTGAACAATGGTGTTGAAATATTACGAGTAATTGCTTTTGGAAAAATCACCAGTATGGATGTGTCTAGAGCTTCAGTTTGGTCTGATGAATGTGCTTATCATACAATTTATAAATATGCAAAATTTAAATAAATAAACAAAAAGCTACAAAAAGGTATTTTTTCTCTTCTCTGCCTACTGGCTGAAAGGTACAGGCATCAAAGAACATTTAGTTCAATTTTGTACTAAACTTTCTTGGCCCTTTTGTCTTTAAGGAAACAGTCACTGGCTGCTTCACTTAATATTCATCAAAATCTTTGTCTATTTTTAAAACTTGACCCCAAAGGATCTAAATGCTGGTGTTCCTTAGCAGCATAAACCTCATATCATACAATCGTATATTTTATAGTATCATATAGTCTGTATTTTATTTTTCCCTTTTCCCTTTTTCTTTTCTCCTCTCTGAGAGGCTGTATTTGATTTTATCATTGCTGTGACTGAATGGCCAACAGAAACAACTTAGAGGATGATTTATTTCATTCATGGTTTTAATCCATCATGTCAGGGAAAAGTTTGTAGTATGGTAGTCAGGAACCCGAGTAGCCCAGTAATGGAAAGTGACAAAGGGAAGATGCAATTCCCAGAAACACACCCCTAGTGATCTCCTTCCTCTCACTGACCCATAGTAGTGTTACCTCCCAATTGTCTACTAAAAGCTCACGTTCAGAAATGTGATAAATCACTGATTAGGTTGGAGCCTTCGTGATCTAACTGACTCGTAAAATAATGGCACAGAGATAACAATTATTGTGCCTTACCTATTTCTTAAGCATCTCTCAGTGCAATCAAGCTGATAATCAAGATTAACTAACTTAGAAATCATTGCTTTTTCATACTATGAGTTTCAAATAGTGCATAAATAAACAGTTCACTATCAGGTATGTACATGAAGCATATCTGTGTGCTTCATTTTACGTCAGGTTACATTTTGCTAAATCCACTGTAACTCTAGAACGTCTTATATAAACGGCTAATAAAGCAGTTTTTCTAAACATTATAACTTAGTCTAATGTATTAATTACTGTTTGATGCTGTATAGAATGCCATGGTCAGAAGTAAGTTATGGAAGAAAGAGTCTGATTGAGCTCATGGTTCCATATAAGAGTTCACAGTGACTGGGAGGTATGGTAGCAGTACAGACAAACTCTATATTTTCACAGCCTTTACCCAATGATGTACTTGTTCAAGCAAGACTCATGTCTCAAAGATTCTATATTCTATCAAACAATGCCACCAGTTGGAAATCAAATGTTCGAATTCCTGAGAATATGGGAGAAATTTCTCATTCAAACTACCACACATAAGAGAACCCAAAGAAATACCACATTCAAACATCTATCTGTAAAGAAAAAAATTGTTATTATGATCACAATATTTAAGAACACCAGGACACTCCAAGGAGACCAAATGTCTCAGTTACATTGTTATGGCATATTAAAACATGATGACCAGAAACAAAACTTTTGAAGGGAAAGGCATATTTCATATTATAGCTCTAACATCACACTCTGTCACTGCAGGAAATCAGGGCACAATCTCAATGCCAGAACCAGGCTGCAGGAACTGAAAGAGAAGCCATGGAAGATACTAGGGCTTTTGAGAGTGACTTAGTGTTCTTAGATATTATTACTGAATTGCTTCTTTTTAATTTTTTTTACAATTTATTCATTACATATCCTGATAGAAGCCCCATCCCTCAACTCTTTCTACTCTCACCCTTCCTTTCTCTTCCCCCCATTCCCTTTTGCTAGTCCACTGAAAGGGGGAGTTCTCCTCCTCTGCCATCTGCCCATAGCTTATCAAGTCTCATCAGGACTGCCTGGATCCTCTTTCTCTGTGGCCTGGCCATGCCACATCCCTAGGGACAAATGATCTCATGTCCTTTTCTACCTGGTTTCTTATACGGTGACCACCTTTCCAAGACTGATACCATCCACAGCGGGCTAAGCTCACCTACATGAGTCACTAATGACAAAACGTCTTAGACTTGCATAAAGGTGATCTGATCAAGGCATTTTCTCAACTGAGGTTCCTCTTTCCATGTAGGTCTAGGCTTATACCAAGTTGACAAAAATATCTCCAAGAAAATTGATCCTTACTCAACTTGACGCAAGAATGAAACATTATTAAACAATAGCCTTTCTTTTCTTGCATATTCTGAAGCTTTCATATTAATATCATTCACAAAATAAAATATTCCAACTTTAAGACATTCTAAGTCTTTAAAAATCCAAACACTGAAAAAAATTCAATATGTTTAAAAATTCAAAGTTTTTTTAAGCATGGGGTCCTGTAAATCAAGTTACATGCTTTTTCATTCTCTATCTCTACTTCTCTGGATCAGCCATCTACAATACACACAGCACATTTACCAGGCTCAGTTTGGCTCTCTGTCCTTGGTGGTCACTCCATGGTACCAATATCTCCAAAATGCTGAGGTCTCTGCTGCCACTGGGCTGTACTTTCAACAAAAGGCTCTCATGAACTCTCTTTGGTGTCTCTGATCCTTCCAAAAGGTTCCCCGTCTCAAATTTTCTTCATTACCTCTTTAATTCTACTGCAACTGATGCTGTACCTTCATCAGTGGGCTCCTCTACCCTCTCATGGTTCCAAACCTCAGTTGCTCTTCATGACCCCGTCATACTTTTAAAACCAGTACCACACAGGAGACTCTTATAAATTAACAAGTTCATGTACCAACAAAACGTTTATCCTTGGTTTCTCTGGATCATAGCTTCTTTGTGCTTACCTTGAGGAAACAGTTCTCAGAAAGTTTTACCTCAGTGATGTTGGTCTCTTCTTAATCACAGATGATTCTTCAGCCCCAGATAACCATAACTGATTATCCCAGTAAAGCATCAGTTTCTTTTTAATCACTCTTGCAAATCACAGCTAAATATATAGCCACAGATGACCAGGACCACAGATTCTAAATACAAAATATTAAACAACCCAATAGAAACTTTAATGAACCCTCAAACATCCTTATGAAATGTCACAATACAGGTCTCCACATCTGCATCACTCTCACAGTTCTCTTCTAAGTTCCTACAACAGCTCATTAAGCACTGAGCACTCATTGGCTTTTTAGTTCTATGTTATAAAGTCCTTCACAATCTTTCCAAAACATGGTCGGGTCTTCCACAAAATTATCTCACATAACTGATACCAATTTCTGTCTTAGTTATTCTTTTGTTGCTGTGATAAAATGCATGACTAAAACAACTTGGAAAGGAAAAAGTTTATTTCTGGGAAATCTTGACTTCCAGAACTACAGGCTAGAAAAAGAAGCAGAGGCCATAGAGAATTAGCCACCATCTCATAATAATAATCTTAAAAGTATGTCACTTCAATTTGTCAATAAGGTGACACAGATTACTTGGTTGAACTACAAACAGGATCTAAATATTTGTTGTCTATAAGAAATACATCTCTTTTGCAAAGATACTCAAATGTAAATGAACACAAAAGGACAGCCAATTATGCAAAAGAAGCCACAACTAAATTGGCATATCTATTCTAATACTTAAGGAAGTAGATTTCTACCAAAACTAGCTAAAATAAAGAAGGTTATTAAATGTTAAAATGGAACACTTAATCAAGAAAATATAAGAACTGTAAATATACTGTCATTGAATGTTTTAGTTCTAAATTTCAAAATAAAAACACTCTTTAGGTTAAAAAGGTCAGAAAAAGCTTAATAAAATAATAGCGGATAACTTTAACTAACCAGAAGTCTGTGATACAGCCAAAGCCGTTTTAAGAGTAAAGATGATAAATATGAGAGTGTGCAGTAAAGCAGCTGCGATATCTCAAATAAATAACCTAATTATGCAACTCAAGATCAGAGAAAAGAATAACAAGCCAAACTGAAGTTAAATAGGTAGCATGAGGTTATAAACATCAGGGAAGAACCTTAAAAAATGGAGACTAAGATATCTCTATACCAAAGAGCTTGTTCTTTGAAAAAATTACCAAAATACTGACAAAGTCCTTGAGAATCCCACTAAAAACATAGAGAAGAAAAACCTTTAATAAAAGTAGTAAATAATTCAGAGATCATTAGAAAATATTTTGAAAACTTACATTTAGATTTGGAAAATCTAAAAGTAGATAAAATTTTAGTCACATAGGACTAAACAAAACACAATCAAGAAATTATAAACAAAGAAGTTAAAACAATAAAGAGCCTTCTCCCAAATCCCTTAACTGAATAGATTTACTGCTAATGCTATATATCTCTTAAAGATAATGTAATGCCAATGCTCCTTGAGCTATTCCATGAAATAAAAAAGAAAGATTATGAGTCTTCATCTACAATGTCAGTACTCTGGCACCAAGACTAGATATAGACACAACTAAAAAGAAAATAATAAAGCAATTTTCCTGCTGAACATAGACACAAAAATTCTCATAAGGGATCTTTCAAATCAAATTCAAGAATGTGTTCTGAAGATTACAGTTCACTGTGAATAGCATAGCATGAAGGTACTTAAACCCACAGATTTCCATTGAAACCAGGAATGTCAAGTACACAGGATTGTCTTTCCAGTGGAAATATGAAAAACTTGTTATTTTTCATCCAGAACTCTGAGAACTGGAAGTAAGTAATAGCCTGGTGATCTGTGTTATCTGTTGGGTCAGGCATATCAAGTCAACCTGGACCAGAAGTGGCTAATAGCCCAAATGACCTCTACCTTGACTGAGAACAGGCCAGACCCTTAGGCTCTTCAGCTAGTACAAGAAAAGTATCTTGAACCCACATTCTTAGAAGAAATGACCCCTAAGTTGAATTTTAATGTAATCAAGTGTTGTGATGGGTTTTCAAGATATTTTCTCTACAATTGCACTTCCTTGTACAATGGAGATTATATTACACCAGAAAACTTATTTTCCCAACTTATACTGGGCTTAAATACATTGGAAATAAACCACATGTTATTAGATTCCCCAAAATCTGATTGAGGTTGAAAAGTCAATCTACAAAGGGTTTTCATTCTTATCTATTTGAATGATTTGCTTAGCAGCCTGGATACCTGCAGGAATGCTCTTAATTAATAATTCAGTTGTTTTATTCTAGAGATAAAAGGATGTTTCAGTGCTTGAAAATAATACATGAACTTTGTATATAACACATGAACTTTCTTTTTCATGAAGAACAGGCCTAGCAGGGCTGCTCCTCCCTCGGGTGTGTGTGGGGGAGGTCGAGAGGACTTTGCAGCTAGGCCTGAAGACACTTGATTAGCTAGGGTCAGATGAAAGGGGAGGAGGTCCTCCCCTATCAGTGGACTTGGAAAGGGGTAGGGAGAAGATGAGGGAGGAAGGGTGTGATTGAGAAGGAATGAGGGAGCAGGATACAGTTGGGATACAAAGTTAATTAACTGTAATATTAAAAAATAAAATTTTAATAAAAAATAAAGAACAGGCCTTTGTGAACTCACTTTCATAAAAAAATCCTCAAAGAAAGTAGAAGTGGAAGTTTTTTTTTCATGGTAATAACCCCCCCCCCAAAAAAAAGAAAGAATTTAGCTGACCATAATAAATTTATATATAACAAACCTACAATCAACTTTAATCAAAAAAGAAAAAGTAAAAACATTTCCTTTAAATTAGTAATAAGGCACAAGTGCCCACTTTCATCACTTTTGCTGAATACAGTATTTAAAGTCAGCTAGAGAATGAAGCAAAAGACAAATACAGTATACACAAACAAGAAGGCAATGAGTCATATTATTTCTATTTGTATATGACATACAACTGTAATTTAAAAATACCTTAAATACTCCACCAGAGATGAACAAATTTAGCCGTGCAGAAGGACACGAAAAGTGCACTCAAAAACAGGAAGCTTTTCTATATAGTAATAACAAATTTAGTAAGGAGGAAATTGCAAGCAAGGGTGCAGTGAGACCACCAAACTAGACCACTGGGTGGGTAGAAAGAAAGATTTATTGGGGATCAAACTTCCAAGACTATCTCTGGGAGGGAGAAGAGCAAAGCGGCAGAAGAGCAAGTGGATTTTATATGATACTCAGCAGTGTAACAGTCTTTGAACCGGAGTAGGTTGTTGGGGAACTAAATGCCCTTACATAGGACCTAACAGAAATTAGTAAATATATGTGTTCCAAGTAGCTTAAAAAATACTCAATATAGCTGACTTTGGGGGTGGAATAAGGTTTGTTTGTTTGTTTTTTTCCCCTAGAAAATCAAAACAAATCTTTGTGTATCTCCTTTCCTGGTAAAAAGAAATAGAAGTTATGAGAATCCTGAATTCAGAATTCTGAATGACCATACCAATAACAATCTGTCTCTTTACCTGGTTAGAGTCCTTCCTTATGGGACATTGTCATGAGCACTGTCATTTTGGGGGCCCAGTTTGGACCAAATAAATCAGCAAAAATATCTGTTCAAAGAAGCTTAAAAACTACCTACAAATTAGCTAAACCAAGGAAAGACCTATAGAATAAAAACTTAAACACTAAAGAAAGAAATAAGCCGAAAAGATGGAAAGATCTCTCATAAACAAGAATAGGCTGAGTTTATAGGACTACATCTGAGCAGGTTTTTAGGTCCTTTCCATGCATGGTCCTTGGTTGGAGTATCAGTCTCTGCAGGGAACCCAGGGCCCAGCTATCTATCTATCTATCTATCTATCTATCTATCTATCTATCTATCTATCTATCTATCTATCTATTATTGCCTCTGTTGGTCTCCTTTTGGAGTTCCTTTCCCCTCCAGGTCTTTCTATCTCACACTTCTAGGGAGCAGGGGTTATCTCAGGTATGAACTCAGTGGCAGGCTCTCTGATCACCTCCCCCTGGAGGAGGGTGTAGCCTTGCCAGGCTGCAAAATTTCAGATAATGCAGCCAGTCCTGATGCGACCTGAAAGGCTAGGGTCAGATAGAAGGGGCAGAGGTCCTCCCTTATCAGTGGACTAGGGGAGGAGCATAGGGGGAGAAGAAGGAGGGTGAGATTGGGAGGAGACGAAGGAGGGGACCACAGCTGGGATACAAAGTGAATAAACTGTAATTATTAATAGCAGTGTTTTCAAAGCAAAGACTCATGACCAAACCTTTGGCAGAGTACAGGGAATCATAAGAAAGAAGGGGAGTTAGTCTGATTGGGAAAGGATAGGAGCTCCACAAGGACCAAATATATCTTGGCACAGGGTCTTTTCTGAGACTGACATTCAACCAAGGACCATCTATGGATATAACCTAGAACCTCTGCTCAGATGTAGCCTGTGGTAGCTCAGTAACCAATTGGTTTCCCATAGTGAGGGGAACAGGGACTATTTCTAACAGGAACTCAATGACTGGCTCTTTGGCCTCCCCACCCCCCAAGGGAGGAGCAGTCCTGTTAGGCCACAGAGGAGAGCTTTGCAGCCAGTCCTGAAGATACCTGATAAAACAGGATCAGATGAATGGGGAGGAGGTCCCCCCTATTAGTGGACTTGGAAAGGGGCACGGTGGAGATGAGGGAGGGAGGGAGGGACTGGGAGGGAATGAGGGATCGGGACACGGCTGGGATACAGAGTTAATAAAATGTAACTGATAAGAAAAAATAAAATAAAAAAAATAAAAAAATCATAATAAATTAAACTTGTCTTTTATAATCTGCACACACACAAAGGAATAGGCAGGCTTAATATTGTCAAAATAATTATTTTACCAAAAGAAGGCTACAGAGACAACCAATGCCCATCAAATTCACAAGGGCTTCTTTACAGAACTAGTAATCCTAAACTCATATAGGAACATGAAATGCTTTTAATAGTCAAAGCAATTCCAGGCAGAAAGAGTAATGCTGGTGTAATTACAATACTTGATCTCAAACTATCTTACAGAACCATTGTAAGGAGGCTAGAATTATACAGACACAAAAACTGACATGCAGACCAATAGAATAAAAGAAAGGACACAGAAAAAAACTCACAGTCTTAGCTACCTAATCTGTGATCAAAATATCAAAAAAAAAAAAAAAACAAAAAAAACAAAAACCACACACACACACACACACACACACACACACACACACACACACACAATGGGGAAAAAAGACAGCCTCTTCAACAAATAGCACCAGGAAATCCAAGGGTAAACAAGTGAAATTATATTTTTATCTATCATTTTGAAAAAATTCAAAATATATCAAGGATCTGGATTTGACAGCTGACACTGAAGCTGTAGCAGAAAATATTCTGTATATTAAAAATAAAAAGCAATCAGCAAAGTAAAGAGACAGCCTACAGAATGGGAGGAAATATTTGTCAATATTTACATCTTTACATCTTCACAGGTACAAATATATATATATAGTTTTACAAACAAACTATGCTAAATTTTAGTCCTCTATAAATTATATCTATATCTATATCTATATCTACATCTATCTATCTATCTATCTATCTATCTATCTATCTATCTATCTATCTATCTATCTATCTCCATGTAAAGGCTAAGGAATACACACACAGTTATTGGCCACACATCGTTATTGTGTTTTCCCATGGAAACTATTGTTCTATGCATTTCCCCATTCATCTTCCCAGACCCCTCTTGTTCCTCTTCCTCCTCCTCATACCGAAATAGCCCCTTCTTATGGTCTAGTACTTTGCTGAAGGTGTTTTTAAGGTCTAAGAGTGCTCTCAGAGTAAGACACATTTAATTACAGGAGCATTTCATATGTAGATAATGATACTTTAACTTCTCTTTTTTTCTATTTTCGTACACTTTTATTTTCTTGTATTCATTCTTTAGCTAATACTTCAAGCACTACACTGAACAAGAATGCTGAAAGTGGGGATTCTTGTCTCAATCCAGACTTGGAAAATTATCACATCTTCTGTCGATATGAAACCATTTCTTTAAGTCCTTTGTATTGTTTTGAAGCACATTTTAAATGTTTTCTTTTTAGTTAAAACTATGTGATTTATATGACAAACAAAAATTAAAAGAACTAGATTAAAAAGGAGAACACTAATAAAATATTTTTTATAATTACTGACATGGGAAGTAACAGCATGACTGATGTCCCTTTTCATTCTCGGTTTGTTTAAAAAAAAAAAAACTGTACTGTCATCATCTCACTCTGCTCATTCCTTTTCCTAGCTGTGAATGTGACATGAACAGCCAGGCTACTGGTATTGGTACTGTGCCATCACCACTGTGATTGACTGTATCCCTTTGAAATGTAAGTAAAGCTTATATTTAACCTTTAAAAAAAACTATACTGTCACACAAAACTATACTGTCTCCCTTAATAGATACTTCATCCTCATCAGTGAGGACATTAGTTGAACCACCAATCTGTGCTGTGTTTATATCCCATTGACAAAGAACATAATGAACATATAAGGCCAAGCAGTTAATCAAACCAAAAATAAATATTTTTAAAACAAAAATATAAACATTTCCTAACAGTTCTAATATTATTTTTTTCTTTTTTCTTACATATTTTTAATTCACTTTACATCCTTGTTGTGCCCCTTTTCCACTCCCATTTCCCCCTCCCTCCATCCTTCCCTTCTTCCCCCCTACCCTATTCTCCGGAAAAGGGGAGCTCTCTTTCCCATCTACCCCAGCTCATCAAGTTGCATCAAGACTGAGCCTGTCCACTTCCCTGGTGGCCTGGAAAGGCAGTCCTGCCAGAGGGAAGTGATCAAAAAACTGAGTCCATTTCCCATGTAGTCCCCACTTCCCATACTAGAGGGACCTACATGAAGCTACCCATCTGCTACATCTTTGTAGGGGGCTTAAGTCAAGTTCATGCATGGTCCTTGGTTGATGCTTCAGTCTCAGCAAGTCTCTCTGGGCCCTGGCTGGTTGGCTCTGTTGAGTTTCTTGTGGAAGTCCTGTCACCTCCTGATCCTTTTCTCTTTCCTCCTACTTTTCCACAAGACTCCCTAAAGATTACCCAAAGTTTGGCTGTGAGTCTCCGCAATCCGTTCTGAACCTCTCAGAGAGGACAACTCTGTCAGGCTCCTGTCTGCAAACTTAGCAGAGTATTCTTCATAATGTCAGGAGTTAGCATTCTCTGATAGGGTGGGTTGGACATTCCTTCAATCTCTGCTCTACCTTTATCCCTGATCATCTTATAGGCAGAGTAAGTTTAGGTTCAAAGTTATTGTGGATGAGCTGGTGTTTCCCTTCACCTGCTAGAGTCTTAGTCTAGTTAGTGGGTATCCTCACCAGTCTCCTTGGCCTCTGATATTAGAAGTCTCTGCTTGAGTACCCTCATATCCTCCCAGAAGCCTACCCTGACTTAGGTCTCCAGCTTGTCACAGAGATACCTCCACCCTCAGTTTCTCCTTTCTCTACAGGTATCCTATCCTCTCACCCTTGCTCTCCCCAGGTCTGATCTCTACCCTCTTAATTCCCTGCACCCCCTCTCCTATCTTGCTCCCTCCCTTCAGCCTTTACTTCTGCCTGTTCTATCGCCACTTCAGGGTGACATTTATGCATCCTCCCTTGTCACTTACCTTCTTTGGGTCTGTGCTTCGTAGTGTGCTTATCCTCTACCATATGGCTAAAATCCACTTAGTACTGCTTTCTCAGAATAGCTTGGGAATAGCTTTAGCTTTACCTAAAGACCCAGCTATACCTCTCCTGGGCATATACGCAAAAGATGTTTCACCATACAGCAAGGACACGTCTTCAACTATGTTCATAGCAGCTTTATCCATAATAATCAGAATCTGGAAACAACCCAGTTGTCCCTCAACTGAGGAATGGATACAGAAACTGTGGTACATTTACACAATACAATACTCCTCAGCAATTAAAAACAATGACATCATGAAATTTGCAGGCAAATGGGTGGAACTAGAAAAAATCATCCTGAAAGACAGACCCAGAAAGACAAACATGGTATGTAATATTCTTTTTTTTCTTGTGTTCTCTTTTTTTATTTTTTTAACTTTTATTAATTACACTTTATTCATTTTGTATCCCCCCATAAGCATCTCCCTCCTCCCCTCCCGATCCTACCCTCCCTCCCTTTTCTGCATGCATGCCCCTCCCCAAGTCCACTGATAGGGGAGGTCCTCCTTTCTGATCTTAGTCTATCAGTTCTCATCAGAAGTGGCTGCATTATCATCTTCTGTGGCCTGGTAAGGCTGCTTCCCCCCTCAGGGGGAGGTGATCAAAGAGCAGGCCAATCAGATTATGTCAGAGGCAGTCCCTCTTCCCATAACTATGTAACCCACTTGGACACTGAACTGCCATGGGCTACATCTGTGCAGGGGTTCTAGGTTATCTCCATGAATAGTCCTTGGTTGGAGTATGAGTCTCTGGGAAGTTCCCTGTGTTCAAATTATCTTGTTCTGTTGCTCTCCTTGTGGAGTTCCTGTCCTCTCCAGCTCTTGCTATTTCCCACTTCTTACATAAAATTCCATTCACTCTGCCTGACAGTTGGCCATCAGGATCTGCTATGATAGTCTGCAGGGCAGAGGCTTTCAGAGGCCCTCTGTGGCAAGTTCCTAGGTTGTTTCCTGTTTTCTTCTTCTTCTGATGCCCATCCTCTTTGCCTTTCAGGATGGGGATTGAGCATTTTAGTTAGGCTCCTCTCTTTTGCTTAGTTTGTTAAGATGTACAGATTTTAGCGGGTTTATCCTATGTTGTATGTTTATATGAGTGAGTATATACCGTATGTATCTTTTTGCTTCTGGGACAACTCACTCAGGATGATCCTTTCCAGGTCCCACCATTTACCTAAAAATTTCATGATTTCCCTATTTTTCATTGCTGAGTAATACTCCATTGTATAGATGTACCACAGTTTCTGCATCCATTCTTCAGTTGAGGGGCATCTGGGCTGTTTCCAGCTTCTGGCTATTACAAATAAGGCTGCGACAAACATGGTTGAACAAATGTCCTTTTTGTGTACTTGAGTCTCTTTTGGATATATGCCTAGGAGTGGTATGGCTGGATCTTGAGGAAGCGCTATTCCTAGTTGTCTGAGAAAGCACCAGATTGATTTCGAGAGTGGTTGTACAAGTTTACATTCCCACCAGCAGTGGAGAAGGGTTCCCCTTTCTCCACAACCTCTCCAGCATGTGTTGTCACTTGAGTTTTTGATCTTGGCCATTCTGATGGGTGTAAGGTGAAATCTCAGGGTTGTTTTGATTTGCATTTCCCTAATGGCTAATGAGGTTGAGCATTTCTTTAAGTGCTTCTCTGCCACTCGATATTCCTCTACAGAGAATTCTCTCTTTAGCTCTGTTCCCCATTTTTTAAGTGGATTACTTGGTTTGATGCTTTTCAGCTTCTTTAGTTCTTTATATATACTGGATATGAGTCCTCTGTCAGATAAAGGGTTAGTGAAGATTCTTTCCCAATCTGTAGGCAGTCGCTTTGTTTTGATGACAGTGTCCTTTGCTTTACAGAAGCTTTTCAGTTTCATGAGGTCCCATTTATTGATTGTTGCTCTTAGAGCCTGTGCTGTTGATGTTCTGTTCAAGAAGTTTTCTCCTGTACCAATGGGTTCTAGGGTATTCCCCACTTTTTTTTTCTAGCCGATTTAATGTGTCTGGTTTTATGTTGAGGTCTTTGATCCACTTGGACTTCAGTTTTGTGCAGGGTGATAAGTATGGATCTATTTTCATTTTTCTACATGTAGATATCCAGGTGGACCAGCACCAGTTGTTGAAGATGCTATCTTTTTTCCATTGTATGGTCTTGGCATCTTTGTCAAAAATCAGGTGTCCGTAAGTGTGTGGGTTTATTTCTGGGTCTTCTGTTCTGTTCCATTGATCCACCATTCTGTTTCTATGCCAGTACCATGCAGTTTTTATAACTGTTGCTCTATAGTACAGCTTGAGATCAGGGATGGAGATACCTCCAGAAGATCTTTTATTGTAGAGGATTGTTTTAGAAATTCTCGGTTTCTTGTTATTCCATACGAAGTTGAGAATTTTTCTTTCCAGGTCTGTAAAGAATTGTGTTGGCAATTTGATGGGAATTGCATTAAATCTGTAGATTGCTTTTGGTAAGATGGCCATTTTTACTATGTTAATCCTTCCAAGCCATGAGCATGGGAGATCTTTCCATCTTCTCATATCTTCTTCTAATTTTTTCTTCAGAGACTTGAAATATTTTTCATACAAGTCTTTGACGTGCTTGGTTAGGGTTACACCAAGGTACTTTATGTCATTTGTGGCTATTGTGAAGGGCGTTGTTTCCCTAATTTCTTTCCCAGCCCTTTTGTCTTTTGTATACAGGAGTGCTACTGATTTTTTTGAGTTAATTTTGTATCCAGCCACTTTGCTGAAGGTGTTTATCATGTGTAGGAATTCCCTGGTAGAGTTTTGGGGGTCACTCATGTATACTATCATATCATCTGCAAATAGTGATAATTTGACTTTCTAATCTGTATCCCCTTGATCTCCTTCAACTGTCTTATTGCTCTAGCTAGGACTTCCAGCACTATGTTGAAGAGATATGGAGAGAGTGGGCAGCCTTGTCTTGTCCCTGATTTCAGTGGGATTGCTTTAAGTTTCTCTCCATTCAGTTTGATGTTGGCTATAGGCTTCCTGTATATAGCCTTTACTATGCTTAGATATGTGCCTTGTATCCCTGATCTCTCCAATACTTTAAACATGAATGGATGTTGGATTTTGTCTAATGCTTTTTCAGCATCTAGGTAGATTATCATGTGTTTTTTTTCTTTCAGTTTGTTAATATGGTGGATCACATTGATGGATTTCCCTATATTGAACCACCCCTGCATACCTGGGATGAAGCCTACTTGGTCATAGTGGATAATATCTTTGATGTGTTCTTGGATTCGGTTTGCAAGTATTTTGCTAAGTATTTTTGCATCAATGTTCATAAGGGAGATTGGCCTGAAATTCTCTTTCTTTGTTGAGTCTTTGTGAGGTTTAGGTACCAAGGTGACTGTGGCTTCATAGAATGAGTTTGGTAATGTTCCTTCTGTTTCTATTTTGTGGAATATTTTGAAAAGAATTGGGGTTAGCTCTTCTTTGAAGGTCTGGTAGAATTCTGTGCTGAAGCCATCTGGTTCTGGGCTTTTTTTGGATGGGAGACTTTTGATGACTGCTTCTATTTCTTTGGGGGATATAGGACTATTTAGTTGATTTACCTGGTCCTGATTCAACTTTGGTAAATCAAATCGATCAAGAATTCCTACAAAATTCTTACACATTTTTATTAAGTAGCATCTCAACAGAATTACTCAATGTCATTTTCCTCCAAATTGTCGTGCCGAGCCCTGGTAGTAGGCTTTGTGCCTAGTCTTGTATCTTCTTATACCATGCTCCTTTGTTTTCCTTGGGAAATCTCTTTTCTGAAGGGAAATGGAGGAGGAGTGAATATGGGGGATAATGGAGGTGGGATGAAAGGAAGGAGTAGAGGGAGGAGAAACTGTGATTAGGATGTATTATATGAGAAGAATAAAATATTTTAAAATATTAAAAAGATACAAAGAGAATGAAATCATTTCATTTTCTTTGGTTTTGTAAATAAGAAAGATTAAAGTAACATAATTAATTAGTAATGACAAAAAGTTGAGTCAAAGGACTAGAATGATGGCTTGAATGTTATTTTGTTTAAACTAGTTATTCTCAACTTCAACTTTACTTTTAGTGACTTAAAAGAGACTTTTTCTTTTGTTTGGGAAATTTCTATACATATAAAATATATTTTTTCTTTATTATTTACACTTTATTCACTTTGTATCCTCCCTGTGGTTCTCTCCCTCCTCCCCTCCCAATCCTTCCCTTCCTCCACCCTCTGCATTCATGTCCCTCTCCAAGTCCACTGATAGGGAAGGACTTCTTTTCCTTCCTTCTGATTCTAGTCAATAGGTCTCATCTGGCACTTTCTCAGACAACTAGGAATAGTGCTTTCTCAAGATCCAGCTATACCACTCCTAGGCATATATCCAAAAGATTCTCAAGTACACAATAAGGACATTTGCTCAACATTGTTTGTAGCAGCCTTATTTGTAATATCCAGAAGCTGGAAAAAGCCCAGATACCCCTCAGTGGAGGAATGGATGCACAAATTGTGGTATATCTACACAATGGAATATTACTAAGCAATAAAAAACAAGGAAATCATGAAATTTGCAGGTAAATGGTGGGATCTGGAAAATATCATCCTGAGTGAGCTATCCCAGAAGCAGAAAGATGCACACGGTATATACTCACTCATAATATGTATTTTTATCAAGTTCATCCTCTTTTTCCACCATTTCTCTGTTTCTTCTATTTCATCTCTTCAGTATTTTTTCCAATTCTTTCTTTCTATGGTTTTTGCATTTTGTTGTTGTTGTTTTCTTTTCTAAATTTTATTTACCTGTTTATTTATTTATTATTTATAACAATTTATTTACTTTGTATCCCTGTTGCAGCCCCATCCGTCGTCTCATCCCATTCCCCCCCACCCTTCCTCTTCTCCCCCTATGTCTTTTCCCTAGTCCCCTGATAGGAGAGGACCTCTTTCCCATCCCTCTGGCCCTAGCCTATCAGGTCTCATTCGGGGTGGCTGCATCATCTTTAAAGCCAATGAGTTCACTTTGGACTCCTAGTATGTGCTTGGATGTAGGGCCATCCACTGGAACAAGGGTAGCTTTGTGGCCAGTGGAGGGAAGTCTTAAAGAAACTGTCTCTTCCCCTCCCAGCAGCCATCATTTGTGGTTGCTCTTTAGCTAGAACAGGTAATTCATGACCTCCCTTCCTCGACTCTGATATTTTACTGTTTGATCTCGTTCATGTCCTTGTTGTGCATGTTGTCATAATTGTTGTGAGCTCATTTGTACAATTTTCCAGCTGCATCTAGAAAAGTTTCAACCACCCTGCCTGGATTTTACAATCTTTCTGCTCACTTTTCTGCAATGATCCCTGAGCTTTGGGGGCATGGAGTGGGATGTACATATCTCAACTTATTTCTTTTTTCGAAAAAGCAAAATGCAACAAACAAGAAATAGGACCCAACCCCTGCTACCAAATAAGATCATCACTCAAAACCAATACAGTAACATGTGGTATTAGGAAAGCAGTTAATATATGCATATAGAAGAAAGATTCATATAACAGTAAGTGAAGTCCTATCTGGAATATTTGTGATCTATCTCTGTATTCACACACACAATAAATATAATCTAACATAAAATCATTGTTCATCAAAATTCTTTGGAAGTTAGCACAGTATTTTCCAGTTGGCTATGTAGGGACTAGGAATCAAAGAGTATTTATCATGACAAGCTGCTTGTTCACCATAAGATCTGCTCAGGTAATATGGCTTTGAACAGCATGTAAGCCATCTTTAATATGAGTTTAATAACATACCCTATGATGTCTAACCCTTGCAGTTTAAATAGCAGTACCAATCATGTCCCTAACTGAAATCTTGAGCTTTAAATAGCAAACATATTTCCAAAAAAAAAAAAAAATACTTAAAAGAATTTTGTCATAAAGACAGGGAGATTTTGTCTAATCAAGACTGTCATTTAAGCTCTGAAAATTTTCAGTGTATCAATAATTTTGAATAGTTTTAAAAGTTATTGTCTTAAAACCTCTAAAGTTTATTAACTTGCCTATCAATCAAATTCTTGGTATTACTATTCTTTTGAGTATTCTAAGTTTCATCTTATACATTTAAATTTTCACATTTATATATTTAACAATTCAAGTACAAAGTCCATTTAACTCATACACATAGATTTTTAAATGTAACTAGGCATCGGTGTTTATCAAAACCTTAGCCTTTTGAAAACATGAAAATAGTTGGTAAGGGATTTCATTAAATATATGCAGTTATTTTAATAAAATAAGTTACCTAAATTAGTTGCCAATAAAACATAAACAGAATGTTTTAGAAATATAATGATGAATACTCATCATTAACAGCAAAGAAATTTAATCAGAAACGTAAACATTTATACAAATAAAGAGCTTCCTAACCAAGGTAATTATCTTTATTTGCTAGTATTTTGTGGTTTGGTTTTCCTTTGTTGTTTTGTTGTCATTGTTGTTTTATCAAGTTAACACAGGCTGTGCTTCTCTGGGAAGAGGGAACCTCACCTGAGAAAATTCCTCCATCAGTTGGACCTGGATACAGATCTGTGAAGCATTTTCCTGCCATGACTTCTTTTCACAATGGCCTAAAAACTGTAAGCTGAAATAACACCTACCAAGTCCCATACCCTCCTACATTTCCGAAACCCCCCCCCCCCCATTTCTCCCATCTCAGGTTGCTTTTGGTCATGGCAAACTATCACAAAAACAGAAAGCACACTAGCACAGTGTCAGATTCTAGAATTCCCTGGGTTTCACTGGTACCAAATAACAGGTTAAGAATTTACCTAATGACAATGAGTATCCAAAAGTGAGATATTGTTTGGCAGAAGTAGGCATGTTTAAATTTGTATGCTTGTATAAGTGTCAGTATAAACATGAAGCTTGCTTCAGCTCATTACAATCTTTAACTTAGAATTATTTCAAATCATAAAATTAAGATACTAATTATAAAATAGAATACTAATTAGGTGATAAAATCTACAAAGTTAAGACTGTTCAAGCATTCCAGACATCAAAACCTTTAGATTTATAGAAGGAAATCAAAGTGTTAGGATTCCAGTAAACTTGTCTCAGATGATTTTCCATTTTCAAGGGGGGAAAAATGCAAGAAAAATACACGTTGCAACTTCTTTTCTTATCCCAAATGTAGCGAGAAGCTTAAGATCAGAGGAGTTTTAGATTTTATTCCTTCGGAGGGTGTTGCTACATACTCTCCTTCTTTGCATGCACCATGGGAAGCATACTGTCTGTACCATGGTCCACCGCTCTTCCTCTCCAGAGACAATCAGCTCCTAGAAACAGTTGTGCTTCTACAAACGTTTAGGTAGCTTTTAATGAGAATCGGTTTCTGCGGATCTGCCGGTGTCAGAGGCTGCTGCCGGGATTACAAGAAACAAGTCGACTGTTACAGCTGTTAAATATTCAAATATTAGTTTAGAAAATAATGTCAACCAGAGCTTTAAGACATGAACAACAGCCTCTCACAGTCCGTTGTCCAGTTCTATTTTTGTTTTGCTTTGTTAGTTTTTCTCTCTCCAGGATGGCGAAGAACATGGTATTACCTTCTTCCTGTAAGTTAGGACGCAAACACGGACAGGACAAGAGTCTGAAGGCAATTATCTGTGCTGACTGAAGGAGGGGCTCAGCTGTCCAAAATGATGGTGACTGTATTTAACAAGAGCAATATTTTGGCTGAACAGAAGGGCTTGGGAGCAGTTTTGTTTCTCAGCGAGTCTTTTCTCAGGCAGGCAAGTTGTTTAACCTGACAGTGGGTGAGCAATCTGTGATTCATAGCGGCACAGACAAGAGAGGATGTAATTTTCTGGTCTTCATTACTGAGATCAATAAGCAAATTATATAGGAAGCCATGCGTGTCTGAAATAATGAAGCCAAGTTTGCCAGCACCTGCTTTGTCTGTTCTTCCTCCCTCTTTCACAAAGGGCACGGAGAAAGCTGTAATTTTTAAATAAATAAATTGAAACAAGCCAGCACTGTTAGTTATTTATCTTATTGAAGGGTACTGCATTCTACTTCACTCGTGTGAAAGAAAAGCGCAGAATAAGAAGCCGTTGCTTTAAAAGGGCGGGAAGCAATGAATAATGAAAACAGTACTGAAAGTGCAGGAGGTGCAGAGACGGCAGTGGGCAGAGAAAAGACACAGACTTTATTCAAATATGGCATCAGCCAGAGGCTGGATTATTATGCCTCTTCCAAATTAAGTCACTATGGGTGGACTGTATTCCGCATTTTGTCTCATAAATTATGTAAAAAAAAAATCACTTTGCACATAAATCACATTTTGTTATACCCAGCTCTGATTGGGTCCATGTATCTTATTTTAAGTTCAGGCTCAAACATTTTTTTTTTATTTGTTTTTGGTTATTTTTCCTTCTCTGTGTGGATTCTTTCATTTTACTGCGAATTATTTCTTTCTGTTTTCATGTTATTATATCATTTCCAGTTTTCTAAGTTGATTTCATGAAAAAGTCTATTTGGAAACAGAAATTAGTCTGTATTTAATGTATATTAAATAAACAGTACTCAGTTAAGAGAACCTTAAGAGTAGCTTATATTTTTTTCATATAATGTGCTGATGTTGAATGGAGATAGATTTTTAAAGTGATTACGACTACACTTGTTTTAATCACAGTTTTTGGCCTAACAGTGCAGCATTGTTTACATAATGAAATATGACTTTGTTTAACGCGTGGGTCAGAATCTCGGTAGCCCTATGGCGGTCACACTACGATAGTATGGAAGGAAGATGTGATGTACTCTTTGCTCTTTACGAGGTTTTGTTTTGTCACCTTAGGAATCAGACAGTACTGGGCATGTGCGTTATGGGTGTGACGTGTGATAGACTCATCTAAGCCAGTCTATCCTTGTCAGTGACAAAACAGCCCTGGGGATAGCAGGTCCTATGGTTCAGTTTTCCTGTGAGGATGAGATACTTGCTTACAATTCCCAGCACGGAAGTGGTAGTCCAAAAGGAGACAGCTGGGCTTGAGATGGAAGCCCACCCTATCAGAGAGTGCCAACCCCTGACACTGTGAATCATACTTGGCTAAGTTTGCAGACAAGAGCCTCTCAGAGTTGTCTTCTGAGAGGTTCTACCCAGGAGATCTGCAAAACAGATGCTGAAACTCACAGCCAAACATTGGGTGACACATAGAGAGAGTCTTGTGGAAAAGTGGGAAGAAAGAGAAAAGGACTAGGACGTGACAGGAACTCCACAGGAAGACCAACAGGACCAACTAACCAGGGACCAGAGGGGCTCCCTGAGACTGAAGCATCAACCAAGGACCATGCATGAAATTGACCTAGCCCCCCTAAAAAGATGTAACAGATGGACAGCTTAGGCCTCATGAGGGTCTTCTCGCAAGGGAAATGGGGACTACATGGAAAATGGACTCAGTTGCCAGCTTTTTGATCAGTTCCCCCTGGCAGGGCTGCCTTGCCAGGCCATGGGGAAGAGAACAGGCTCAGTCTTGATGCAACTTGATGACCTTGGGTGGATGGCAAAGAGAGCTCCCCTTTCAGAGAGAGGGAGGTGGATTAAGGAAGGCAGGAGGGATGGAACTACAAGTATGTAAAGTGAATAAAAGAAAAAGATGCATGCTTACTTGTCAGAAGAGAATTCCCTGTTTTTTTTGTTTTGTTTTGTTTTTCTTAGTTATTTATCTTAAACTACTAAGGTGGGCCATTGTGGGTCTGATTTATAGGTGGGCACAATGGATAAATTCAAGGACATTTCACTTTCTAATGCTTGAGACACTGATTTATCTTGATATTGTTTCATCAGAGGACACAGGAGAATGAGTTCCAGATACTGGGGGAGACAAGATCTGTTTGAGGTAGAAAACAAAACCAAACTCAAATATACACATAAACAAACAAACAACTAATAAAAGCTGGGAGAGTATTTGACAAAAGAGAAAGAGTTGTGGGGAGAAAATATCTTCTAACTCCCAAAATTATCTACCTAGACCTCTAGAGCATTTTGAATTTATTGAGTGACAGAAATTCTGTCAAAATCACCAGTCTGGCACCCCAAGAGCTATCTGACTCTAATGTCTTTTGAATTAGTGTAAAGAATTTCTCAATGTGTTAATTTCTTAATGAGTTCCATCTGCATGTGTGCACGGCCACTACCTGCAGACAGTGCCCAGGGAGGCCATAGAAGAGTGCTTGATACCCTGGAACCGAAGTGATAGGCAGCCATGAGCCACCGTGTGAGTGCTTGCAACTGAACCCAGGTCCTCTGCAGAACCAGAAAGGACTCCTCTAACAGCTGAGTCATCTCTCCAGTATATCGACTGAGGTTTTCAATTTTATATTACTGCCATTTTCCTAATTTTGTTGAACACACTGCCCTTTTACTCAACCTTGACTATTCCATTATAATAAAATTCTTCATAAATAGCAATGAAAATATTACAAATGACAGTCAAAGTTAATTCACATACTTGATGAGATTACAAAATTACCAACACTTTTCTTCTCAGCCATTATGCAAAATGTGTTTGTTTTGTTTTTGTTCAGATGTCGTTCATTTAAAAATATCTGCTAATTCTTAATTGTTTTTGTTTTTTTACCAATGAATCTAATTTAGTTCATCTCAAACTTGCCGCAACTGTGTATTATTATTATCTAGTTCCAATCCTTAAAAATCTTAAAATGTTGAAATAGGAACAGTGTTAAATACTTGTGAGCATAAAATTTTGGATCATGAGTTTGAGGCCAATAGAGCTATATAATAAAATTGTTAATTAATTAATTGATTAAAATTTTAATATGGCTTATTCCAAATTAAAGTTATTACATTACTCAATATGACTAAATTGACTATAATAAAGAACTTTTTTTTTGTCTAGCAAGATAACTTAAAATAAATATACATGCCACCAAAGGTGAAGATTTCAATATAATCCCTTGGACCCACATGAAAAAACTGTCCCGGGGCATGCAGGAGGAACAGCAAAACAGCTCTAGAACTCATGGAATGAGGTCCCTCATTACCACTCATGATGCTGCTGTTCCTTTCTCACCAACATTAAAAAAATTTAGAGTGAAGAAAGCATTATTTAGTCTATCCCTGGGGTTTTTTACTCTTCCTTTTTTGTTTAATAAACATCTCTTTTAAGGTATGATTGGCTCTTTCTACAACTGCTTTTCCTATAGGATTGTGTGGAATATCCGCATCATGCTTTATATTGTAATATGCAAAGAATTGTTTCATCTTATTGGTACATATGTGGGGGCAGTATCAGTCTTAATTTGAGCAGAAGTCTCCATAATTGCCATTATTTCTAATAAGTGTGTAATTACACAATCAGCCTTTTCGGAACTTAAAGCAGCTGCCCACTGAAACCCTGAGTTCGTGTCAATGGTATGTGTATATACCTTTGTTTTCCAAGTGCGGCAAAATGAAAGACATCCATGTGCCAGACTTTATTTTGTTTGGTATCCCTATGGTTACAACCAGCACGTAATGGAATATGATTGTACAGAGAACATGTAGGACATGTTTCTTTTATTATTATTATTTCTTTGGCTTGTTGCCAGTGATGGAAATATTTTCTTTAAACATTTCCCATTAACATGATGTTTATCACAAAATTTGGAGGCTTCTAACACATTCCCTATAAGTAGTTGGTCAATTTCCTCATTTCCCTGTGCCAATGGACCTGGCAAACCTGTATGATACCTAATATAAGTAATATGTAATGGATAGTTTCTACTTCCAATGGCCTGTTGTAATCACATAAATAACAAGGTTGTTTTTGAGTTAGCAGGAACAAACTCAGCAGTCTCTATATTGGAAACAACTCTTTCTGCATATAAGGAATCAGTAAATATAGTAAGAGATTCAGGAAAATCTAATAATACCGTAATTATTGTTCAAATACCGCTCTGACTTTTAAACTGAGGTATATGGACTTTTGAATACCTTGCTTATTTTGTCTGACTTATAACCTGCCATCTCCATCTTGTCTCCATCAGTATAGAATGTTGGTGCCTCTGGAATTGGTGTTTTATTTATAATATGTAAAAGAACACAATTAGTTCTTTTTTTAAACTTAGTATGTTTGCTTTTAGGATATTTATTATTAATTTCTCCAAAGTAGTTACTACAAGCTCTTTGCCAGTCTTCATTGATCTGAGCATTAGTAAGACTGGATCTTCCTTACTTCGACTGGGTCTGTTCCTGACAATTGACATGGTCTTTTTTTTTTTTTCAAGATTTTTTATTTTTATTTTTTATATTAATTACAGTTTATTCACTTTGTATCCAAGCTGTAGCCCCCTCTATCATTCCCTCCCAATCCCACCCTCCCTCTCTCATCTCCTCCCATGCCCCTTCCCCCAAGTCCACTGATAGGGGAAGTCCTCCTCTCCTTCCATCTGACCCTAACCTATCAGGTCTCATCAGAACTGGCTGCATTGTATTGACACAGTCTTATTCTACCTTTTATAATTAATTCAGAAAACTTTTCTATATATGTCTTCAATTATTTACTTTGTTTAGATGCTAAGAAAATCCATTCCATAATACTATCATCGCTTTGCATAATGAGCCCAGTAGGAGAATGAGTTGAAGGCAAAATGACCAAAATACAATCAAGTTTAGGATCAATTCAGTCCACATATGCATCTTGTAGTCTTTGTTCTACAAGAGTTATCTCTTTAAAAAAAAAAAAAAGAGTTATCTCTTTTTCTGCTTCAACTCTTAGACATCTTGGACTGCTTAAGTATGAATTTCCTTATAATATTTGAAATAAATTACATAATTCATAAGTACTCAATCAAATTGCATGCCTCAGCCAGTTACTATCTCCTATTAATTTTTGAAAATTGTTTAGAGGTTGCAATTGGTCCCTATGGATCTGTACCTTCTGTGGTTAAATTTTTGTTGACTGACTTCATAATCCAAATAACTAAGTGAATCTCCTCTTTGTATTTTTTTCTGGAGCAATCTGTAATCTCCAACTTGGCAGAATTCTTTGTGTTTCCTTAAACATTTTCTCTAAAGTAGCTGCATCAGAATCAACCAACAAAATATCATCCATATAATGATATATGATGGATTGAAGAAATTGCCTAGGAAATATTTCCAACAGTTGTCACACAAAATACCGACATAAAGTTAGACTATTTAACATACCCTGTGGAAGTACCTTCCAATAATACCTTTTTAATAGACTGCTATTTTTCAGATTAGGTACTGAAACAGTAAAACTTTCCCTGTCCTGCTCATGCAAAGATATTGTGAAAGAACAATTTTTCTAGTCAATTATTATTATAGTCCATGATCTAGGTAGCAATGAAAGTAAAAGAAATCCAGACTGTAAAGCACACATTGATTTAATTACTGTATTGACTGCTCTTAAATTTGTTATCATTCTCCATTTTCCTGAGTTTTTTTTTTTTTGTTTTTTTTTTTTTTTTTTTTTTTTACAACAAACACAGGGGAATTCCATGGGCTAGTAGAATCTTCTATATGTTGAACCTCAAGTTGCTTTTGTACCAGTTGTTCAAGTGCCTGCAATTTCTCTTTTGTTTTGGGCCATTGGTCTTGCCACACAGGTCTGTTTGATATCCATTTCAGGGGCAAGGCTGTTGGCATTTCAGCAGTGGTCCCTATTATAAATCTCGAAACTCAATTCATGTGATGACCTGTGTTTGGGCAATAGGTACAGCTTGTGCTTGTTTTCATTTACCCATATCAATACCTTCTCCAGGAACATCTATTGTATCATCCTCAATTTCCTCATTTGCTGTCCTTAGGATTGCAGGAATATTAATTTGAGTACCCCATTGTTGTAAAAGATCCCTTCCCCATAAATTTATCAGTATGTCAGCCACATAGAGTCTCAACTATCCTCTTTGCCCTTCTGGTCCCGTATAATCCATTGGACACTTTGTCTTATTTGTGATAATTTACAAATTCCTATAAACTGTGTATAAACCTTCTGAAGTGGCCAATCTGGATTGCAAGACTTTTGAGAAAGTATACTGACACTGGCAGCTTCAGTATGCACCAAACCTTCTATTTCAACACCATTCATTTGAACCATTAATTTGGGTCTCTGATCATTAACCACTGTTTGCCAGAACACACATTTTTCAGTACTCCTGTTCTTCCTACTGGAGCACCCTTGCCCTTGGTGTAAGAAAACAATAGCAGCTGAACAATTCTATCCCCTGCATTAATTTGCATCTCCTTTTCCATATACAACATGATTTTAATTTCTTTCTTGCAGTCCCCATCTATGACACCTGACTGCACAGGAAGTTAATCCTCAAGATGTTAATCCACTTCTTCCCAGGATTATTTCTACTGTCTCTGAAGGTAAAGAACCCTAAGTACCAGTGTTTATCTTATAACATTCAACATTTGGGGATAGTGTAAGAAGTGTATCTGGGGCCTGATGCAAAACTCTACTACTTTCTGCAGTATAGACTGTCAAAGCAGATGCTGAGCCTGATGGCCAACTGATGGGCAGAGTGAATGGAATTTTATGTAAGAAGTGGGAAATAGTAAGAGCTGGAGGGTACGGGAACTCCACAAGGAGAGCAACAGAACAAGATAATTTGAACACAGGGAACTTCCCAGAAAATCATACTCCAACCAAGGACTATTCGTGGAGATGACCTGGAACCCCTGCACAGGTGTAGCCCATGGCAGTTCAGTGTCCAAGTGGGTTACATAGTAATGGGAGGAGGGACTGCCTCTGACATAATCTGGTTGGCCTGCTTGTTGATCACTTCCCCCTGAGGGGGGAGCAGCCTTACCAGGCCATAGTAGAGGACAATGCAGCCACTTTTGATGAGAACTGATAGACTAAGATCAGAAAGAAGAGGAGAACGTCCCCTATCAGTGGACTTGGGGAGTGACATGCATGCAGAAAGGGGAGGGAGGGTGGGATCGGGAGGGGAGAAGGGAGGGGCTTATGGGGGGATACAAAATGAATAAAGTGTAATTAATAAAAAATTAAAAAAAAATTGATGAACCAAAAAAAAAAAATTGCCCTTGCTCACAGAACCAAAAACTCTGGGCCCAGGGGGTCTTTTCTGAGACTGATACTCCAATCAAGGACCATGCATGGAGATAACCTAGAACCCCTGCACAGTCCACGGCAGCTCAGTTTCCTAGTGGGTGTCCTAGTAATGGGAACAGGGACTGTCTCTGACGAAATCAGAGAATGGCTCTTTGATTAACCCCTCCTGATGAGGAAGCAGCCTTACCGGGCCACTGAGGAGGACAATGCAGCCAGTCCTGATGAGACCTGATAGGTTAGGGTCAGAGGGAAGGGGAGGAGGACCTCCTTTTTCAATGGACTGGGGGAGGGGCATGGGAGAAGAAGAGGGAGGGAAAGCAGGATTGGCAGGGAATGAGGGAGGGGGCTAAAGCTGGGGTACAAAATGAATAAATTGTAATAAATTAAAAAAATAAATTATAAAATCAATACTAAAAAAAAAACTCTACTACTTCAGTAGCATGCAATAGATCATCAATACTTAATTTTGACTTTCCTGCCCACTTGGTACCTCCTGGTTGACCAAAGGAAGATGGCTTGCATTGTTTGTTGCAGGTCCTGGAGATGACAGGCCCCTTTGTTCATTTCTCAATGGCAAAAGGTTACCTTGTATGTCTCTTTTGGACTTAGCAGTCCTAGACCAATGTTTTTCTTTACTACAGAGACTACAAAACCCTGAAAGATTTTGCATTCCATTGCAGTCCCAAACTGCTTGTTCTCTTCTATGACCACCTTTTTCTTCACAGTCAATGCATCTACTATTTTGAACTCTGAAGCTTCTAGTCTTAGAATTTCCTTGGAAATGGCCAAATTCATTGCAATTATAACACGGGGCATTTTGGTTTCTGAGATTTCTAGCGACAGCTTGTCCTCTTTCATTCCTATGTCAGATGCTAAGCATGAACCCTGTAGTTCTCCTCCCACCGGCTCTTTTTGATCTCTAAGCACCTCAACCTCTATTCACAAACTCTCTAGGTGCAGAGCCAACTAACTCTGTGATCCTTTCCAACAACAAAGAATTGAGTGAACCTTCTGAGTTTTCAGCTTTCCCCCAATCTTTTTCAAAATTATATATATATATATATATATATATATATATATATATATATATGAAGGCCACAAAGCAAAAACGGAGCAATACAGGTGACCACCCAGTAGCAAAAACCACAATTTTGCCAACCTCCTTAAAATAAATCATTGCCAACCCATTAAGACCTAATGATTCCTCCACTACATTAGAATCCAAGTTACCCATTTGTGCCAAAGCCATCCTGGGAGCAACCTGTAGCCTTAGATTTTTCACTTAACCTACTTTATTTAGGGTTCTTAAACATCCTTACCTCCCTTCCAACCCAGACCCCAGACCTTAGGGAACAGATTAGTAGGGAAAAGGGATGTAGAACTTTTTTTATTTACTTCCTGCTAATTAGGGTCAATGGGGTTTTAGAGGATTACTGAACTCAGTCATCAGGATACCAGCAGTCCAGTCTAAATGCCAACTCTAAGCACCAACACAAATCGGCACAACAAGTCATCAAAAGCTGCAAGACTCAGTTGGATTGCCCCTTGGCCTTGGACTGTGGTGGTCCTCCATTTTCTGCCTGCTGAATTCTAAAATGGCAGTCCCGTGCCATATGCCCACCTTTGACTGCTAGTTTTCTGTCCACTAGTCGATAAATAGATGGTATGTACACAATTGATACTGGCGGCAGCAGGTGATGACC